>NC_060187.1:65622202-65922202 GCF_021184085.1 Oncorhynchus gorbuscha | reverse complement strand
TTCAACAATGCATGGCGATGTAGCTAAGGTTATTTACTCACGTATAGCGCAAGGGAATCGAAATCATCGTCAAGTATGTCCTCAAGAAGGGCATCTATATCTTCTCTGTCCGTTTTTCTGGGTGTATCGTCAGTGGTGCTGACGGTGTGAAGCGAGGAACAGTTTTAGCAAGCTAACGTTACATAGCTAACTACGTGATTTAGCTAACATGCTTGATGAAATAACAATGCATTTTAGGAAGGCTGGCGTTTGCAACTAATTAGTTATTGACTGTTGTCATGAACAGGAGTGCTTGATTGACAGGCGTAACCTAATTTCAAGTTGGTAAAGATTGATACCGTGGAGCTAGCGATTTATGTGTAGTGATACAATAACAGATACTGGCTATCTATGATACAATGTAAACGCCTGGGCATTACCAATCACAGGAGAAAAATATCACGTTGTCGGCAGGATTCGAACCTGCGCGGGAAGATCCCAATGGATTTCTAGTCCATCGCCTTAACCACTCGGCCACGACAACTACTGATACGTTTGAAAACTGAAACCGGTAATAGCCAACATAAAATTACAAATATATCAGACACTGACTGATATTATGTTTTAGCAAAACTCAAATTACGTTGGTAACCATTTTTTACAGGCTGTATCACAACCGGCAGTGATTGATAGGCCCAGAGGGCAGCGCACAATTGGCCCTGCGTCATCCGGGTTTGGCAGGTGTCGGCCTTCATTGAAAATACGAACTTGTTCTTAACTGATTTGCCTAGTTAAATAATAAATAAATAAAAATAGCAATAAGGCACCTCGGGGATTGTGGTATATCGCCAAAGGGGAGATCAAGCTGATCCTAACTGTTATAGGCCTATTTCTATTTTTCCTCGTTCATCAAAAGTGTTGGAAAACTTGTCAATAATCAATTGACTGGCTTTCTTGATGTCTATAGTATTCTCTCTGGTATGCAATCTGGTTTTTCGTCTATGAGCCGTCCTCCCCCCAGCAGCCTACACTGATTTAACATTATCATAGTATTATGAAGAGAACATTGGTGAAAACTGTTCGTACAGAGAAAATCTGTTCAGAGCAAAGAAAAACATTATGTTCCCTGACCGGGAATCGAACCCGGGCCGCGGCGGTGAGAGCGCCGAATCCTAACCACTAGACCACCAGGGACCAGTTGGTTAGCTCATGTCGAAGGTCCACAATGGAAAGAACTAGGATGGTATTGTTTTCTGATTGGTCTGTGGACTTATTGTACAGGCAACCTGCAAATGAAAAAATAATACACAAATCCTTGAGCAACACTGGAAACTTTAAAAGAGTATATATCAGCACAGAGGAACTCTCTGGGGGTCCAATTTAAAACATCCACATGCAGTATACAGTTTGTTTACATACTAAAACAAGCACACAATGAGAATATAACACAGTCACCTGTCACTCTGAGGTGAACCTGCCCCTCCTGGTTCTGCTCTCCTACAGGTGCTGCCAGGAGACACTTGTACTTCCAGGTAAAGAATTTTCTTCACATCTCCTTGCCGCATATTGACCTTGTGTTTTCAGCATCCTTCATAATCCTGCTGTGTAGGCAAACTGGAAAAATGTACATTTACATTTACATTTAAGTCATTTAGCAGACGCTCTTATCCAGAGCGACTTACAAATTGGTGCATTCACCTTATGACATCCAGTAGAACAGTCACTTTACAATAGTGCATCTAAATCTTAAAGGGGGGGGTGAGAAGGATTACTTATCCTATCCAAGGTATTCCTTAAAGAGGTGGGGTTTCAGGTGTCTCCGGAAGGTGGTGATTGACTCCGCTGTCCTGGCGTCGTGAGGGAGTTTGTTCCACCATTGGGGGCCAGAGCAGCGAACAGTTTTGACTGGGCTGAGCGGGAACTGTACTTCCTCAGTGGTAGGGAGGCGAGCAGGCCAGAGGTGGATGAACGCAGTGCCCTTGTTTGGGTGTAGGGCCTGATCAGAGCCTGGAGGTACTGAGGTGCCGTTCCCCTCACAGCTCCGTAGGCAAGCACCATGGTCTTGTAGCGGATGCGAGCTTCAACTGGAAGCCAGTGGAGAGAGCGGAGGAGCGGGGTGACGTGAGAGAACTTGGGAAGGTTGAACACCAGACGGGCTGCGGCGTTCTGGATGAGTTGTAGGGGTTTAATGGCACAGGCAGGGACCCAGCCAACAGCGAGTTGCAGTAATCCAGACGGGAGATGACAAGTGCCTGGATTAGGACCTGCGCCGCTTCCTGTGTGAGGCAGGGTCGTACTCTGCGGATGTTGTAGAGCATGAACCTACAGGAACGGGCCACCGCCTTGATGTTAGTTGAGAACGACAGGGTGTTGTCCAGGATCACGCCAAGGTTCTTAGCGCTCTGGGAGGAGGACACAATGGAGTTGTCAACCGTGATGGCGAGATCATGGAACGGGCAGTCCTTCCCCGGGAGGAAGAGCAGCTCCGTCTTGCCGAGGTTCAGCTTGAGGTGGTGATCCGTCATCCACACTGATATGTCTGCCAGACATGCAGAGATGCGATTCGCCACCCGGTCATCAGAAGGGGGAAAGGAGAAGATTAATTGTGTGTCGTCTGCATAGCAATGATAGGAGAGACCATGTGAGGTTATGACAGAGCCAAGTGACTTGGTGTATAGCGAGAATAGGAGAGGACCTAGAACAGAGCCCTGGGGGACACCAGTGGTGAGAGCGCGTGGTGAGGAGACAGATTCTCGCCACGCCACCTGGTAGGAGCGACCTGTCAGGTAGGACGCAATCCAAGCGTGGGCCGCGCCGGAGATGCCCAACTCGGAGAGGGTGGAGAGGAGGATCTGATGGTTCACAGTATCGAAGGCAGCCGATAGGTCTAGAAGGATGAGAGCAGAGGAGAGAGAGTTAGCTTTAGCAGTGCGGAGCGCCTCCGTGATACAGAGAAGAGCAGTCTCAGTTGAATGACTAGTCTTGAAACCTGACTGATTTGGATCAAGAAGGTCATTCAGAGAGAGATAGCGGGAGAGCTGGCCAAGGACGGCACGTTCAAGAGTTTTGGAGAGAAAAGAAAGAAGGGATACTGGTCTGTAGTTGTTGACATCGGAGGGATCGAGTGTAGGTTTTTTCAGAAGGGGTGCAACTCTCGCTCTCTTGAAGACGGAAGGGACGTAGCCAACGGTCAGGGATGAGTTGATGAGCGAGGTGAGGTAAGGGAGAAGGTCTCCGGAAATGGTCTGGAGAAGAGACGAGGGGATAGGGTCAAGCGGGCAGGTTGTTGGGCGGCCGGCCGTCACAAGACGCGAGATTTCATCTGGAGAGAGGGGAGAAAGAGGTCAGAGCACAGGGTAGGGCAGTGTGAGCAGAACCAGCGGTGCCGTTTGACTTAGCAAACGAGGATCGGATGTCGTCGACCTTCTTTTCAAAATGGTTGACGAAGTCATCTGCAGAGAGGGAGGAGGGGGGGATTCAGGAGGGAGGAGAAGGTAGCAAAGAGCTTCCTAGGGTTAGAGGCAGATGCTTGGAATTTAGAGTGGTAGAAAATGGCTTTAGCAGCAGAGACAGGGAGGAAAATGTAGAGAGGAGGGAGTGAAAGGATGCCAGGTCCGCAGGGAGGCGAGTTTTCCTCCATTTCCGCTCGGCTGCCCGGAGCCCTGTTCTAGAAAAATGGAAGGCAAATGTCAAAACGAACCTTGATGGGCGGCCCTTACGAAAAAAAAAAAAAAAGATAGAGGTCAATGAGAGTGTCGACTTTGGTCAACAAATCAAATCAAATTTGATTTGTCACATACACATGGTTAGCAATGTTAATGAACAGGGAGTACAGGAGAGGGCAGAGAGCACACCCTTGTGGGGCCCCAGTGTTGAGGATCAGCGGGGTGGAGATGTTGTTTCCTACCCTCACCACCTGGGGGCGGCCCGTTAGGAAGTCCAGGACCAAGTTGCAGAACGACAGATTTTCACCTTGTCAGCTCGGGTATCCATTCTTGCAACCTTGCAGTTAACTAGTCCAACGCAATAACGACCTGCCTCTTGTTGCACTCCACAAGGAGACTTCCTGTTATGCGAATGCAGTAAGCCAAGGTAAGTTGCTAGCCGGCCCTTTTGCAATGTAACGTTAGCTAATGCAGAAGGACAAAAATGATAGCAACCTTTCATTTGGAAACAGGCTAAAAACAATCAAACATAGCCTCATCTTTATCTCATTATAGCTAGCTAATACACCCGTGTGATATCCAGACAGCTAACTTTAGCTAGCTACTACTACTGGACAGTAGATGCTGTTAGAAACAACAACAAAAAACTGCATTCAACAATGCATGGCGATGTAGCTAAGGTTATTTACTCACGTATAGCGCAAGGGAATCGAAATCATCGTCAAGTATGTCCTCAAGAAGGGCATCTATATCTTCTCTGTCCGTTTTTCTGGGTGTATCGTCAGTGGTGCTGACGGTGTGAAGCGAGGAACAGTTTTAGCAAGCTAACGTTACATAGCTAACTACGTGATTTAGCTAACATGCTTGATGAAATAACAATGCATTTTAGGAAGGCTGGCGTTTGCAACTAATTAGTTATTGACTGTTGTCATGAACAGGAGTGCTTGATTGACAGGCGTAACCTAATTTCAAGTTGGTAAAGATTGATACCGTGGAGCTAGCGATTTATGTGTAGTGATACAATAACAGATACTGGCTATCTATGATACAATGTAAACGCCTGGGCATTACCAATCACAGGAGAAAAATATCACGTTGTCGGCAGGATTCGAACCTGCGCGGGAAGATCCCAATGGATTTCTAGTCCATCGCCTTAACCACTCGGCCACGACAACTACTGATATGTTTGAAAACTGAAACCGGTAATAGCCAACATAAAATTACAAATATATCAGACACTGACTGATATTATGTTTTAGCAAAACTCAAATTACGTTGGTAACCATTTTTTACAGGCTGTATCACAACCGGCAGTGATTGATAGGCCCAGAGGGCAGCGCACAATTGGCCCTGCGTCATCCGGGTTTGGCAGGTGTCGGCCTTCATTGAAAATACGAACTTGTTCTTAACTGATTTGCCTAGTTAAATAATAAATAAATAAAAATAGCAATAAGGCACCTCGGGGATTGTGGTATATCGCCAAAGGGGAGATCAAGCTGATCCTAACTGTTATAGGCCTATTTCTATTTTTCCTCGTTCATCAAAAGTGTTGGAAAACTTGTCAATAATCAATTGACTGGCTTTCTTGATGTCTATAGTATTCTCTCTGGTATGCAATCTGGTTTTTCGTCTATGAGCCGTCCTCCCCCCAGCAGCCTACACTGATTTAACATTATCATAGTATTATGAAGAGAACATTGGTGAAAACTGTTCGTACAGAGAAAATCTGTTCAGAGCAAAGAAAAACATTATGTTCCCTGACCGGGAATCGAACCCGGGCCGCGGCGGTGAGAGCGCCGAATCCTAACCACTAGACCACCAGGGACCAGTTGGTTAGCTCATGTCGAAGGTCCACAATGGAAAGAACTAGGATGGTATTGTTTTCTGATTGGTCTGTGGACTTATTGTACAGGCAACCTGCAAATGAAAAAATAATACACAAATCCTTGAGCAACACTGGAAACTTTAAAAGAGTATATATCAGCACAGAGGAACTCTCTGGGGGTCCAATTTAAAACATCCACATGCAGTATACAGTTTGTTTACATACTAAAACAAGCACACAATGAGAATATAACACAGTCACCTGTCACTCTGAGGTGAACCTGCCCCTCCTGGTTCTGCTCTCCTACAGGTGCTGCCAGGAGACACTTGTACTTCCAGGTAAAGAATTTTCTTCACATCTCCTTGCCGCATATTGACCTTGTGTTTTCAGCATCCTTCATAATCCTGCTGTGTAGGCAAACTGGAAAAATGTACATTTACATTTAAGTCATTTAGCAGACGCTCTTATCCAGAGCGACTTACAAATTGGTGCATTCACCTTATGACATCCAGTAGAACAGTCACTTTACAATAGTGCATCTAAATCTTAAAGGGGGGGGGTGAGAAGGATTACTTATCCTATCCAAGGTATTCCTTAAAGAGGTGGGGTTTCAGGTGTCTCCGGAAGGTGGTGATTGACTCCGCTGTCCTGGCGTCGTGAGGGAGTTTGTTCCACCATTGGGGGGCCAGAGCAGCGAACAGTTTTGACTGGGCTGAGCGGGAACTGTACTTCCTCAGTGGTAGGGAGGCGAGCAGGCCAGAGGTGGATGAACGCAGTGCCCTTGTTTGGGTGTAGGGCCTGATCAGAGCCTGGAGGTACTGAGGTGCCGTTCCCCTCACAGCTCCGTAGGCAAGCACCATGGTCTTGTAGCGGATGCGAGCTTCAACTGGAAGCCAGTGGAGAGAGCGGAGGAGCGGGGTGACGTGAGAGAACTTGGGAAGGTTGAACACCAGACGGGCTGCGGCGTTCTGGATGAGTTGTAGGGGTTTAATGGCACAGGCAGGGACCCAGCCAACAGCGAGTTGCAGTAATCCAGACGGGAGATGACAAGTGCCTGGATTAGGACCTGCGCCGCTTCCTGTGTGAGGCAGGGTCGTACTCTGCGGATGTTGTAGAGCATGAACCTACAGGAACGGGCCACCGCCTTGATGTTAGTTGAGAACGACAGGGTGTTGTCCAGGATCACGCCAAGGTTCTTAGCGCTCTGGGAGGAGGACACAATGGAGTTGTCAACCGTGATGGCGAGATCATGGAACGGGCAGTCCTTCCCCGGGAGGAAGAGCAGCTCCGTCTTGCCGAGGTTCAGCTTGAGGTGGTGATCCGTCATCCACACTGATATGTCTGCCAGACATGCAGAGATGCGATTCGCCACCCGGTCATCAGAAGGGGGAAAGGAGAAGATTAATTGTGTGTCGTCTGCATAGCAATGATAGGAGAGACCATGTGAGGTTATGACAGAGCCAAGTGACTTGGTGTATAGCGAGAATAGGAGAGGACCTAGAACAGAGCCCTGGGGACACCAGTGGTGAGAGCGCGTGGTGAGGAGACAGATTCTCGCCACGCCACCTGGTAGGAGCGACCTGTCAGGTAGGACGCAATCCAAGCGTGGGCCGCGCCGGAGATGCCCAACTCGGAGAGGGTGGAGAGGAGGATCTGATGGTTCACAGTATCGAAGGCAGCCGATAGGTCTAGAAGGATGAGAGCAGAGGAGAGAGAGTTAGCTTTAGCAGTGCGGAGCGCCTCCGTGATACAGAGAAGAGCAGTCTCAGTTGAATGACTAGTCTTGAAACCTGACTGATTTGGATCAAGAAGGTCATTCAGAGAGAGATAGCGGGAGAGCTGGCCAAGGACGGCACGTTCAAGAGTTTTGGAGAGAAAAGAAAGAAGGGATACTGGTCTGTAGTTGTTGACATCGGAGGGATCGAGTGTAGGTTTTTTCAGAAGGGGTGCAACTCTCGCTCTCTTGAAGACGGAAGGGACGTAGCCAACGGTCAGGGATGAGTTGATGAGCGAGGTGAGGTAAGGGAGAAGGTCTCCGGAAATGGTCTGGAGAAGAGACGAGGGGATAGGGTCAAGCGGGCAGGTTGTTGGGCGGCCGGCCGTCACAAGACGCGAGATTTCATCTGGAGAGAGAGGGGAGAAAGAGGTCAGAGCACAGGGTAGGGCAGTGTGAGCAGAACCAGCGGTGCCGTTTGACTTAGCAAACGAGGATCGGATGTCGTCGACCTTCTTTTCAAAATGGTTGACGAAGTCATCTGCAGAGAGGGAGGAGGGGGGGGGGGATTCAGGAGGGAGGAGAAGGTAGCAAAGAGCTTCCTAGGGTTAGAGGCAGATGCTTGGAATTTAGAGTGGTAGAAAATGGCTTTAGCAGCAGAGACAGAGGAGGAAAATGTAGAGAGGAGGGAGTGAAAGGATGCCAGGTCCGCAGGGAGGCGAGTTTTCCTCCATTTCCGCTCGGCTGCCCGGAGCCCTGTTCTAGAAAAATGGAAGGCAAATGTCAAAACGAACCTTGATGGGCGGCCCTTAAAAAAAAAAAAAGATAGAGGTCAATGAGAGTGTCGACTTTGGTCAACAAATCAAATCAAATTTGATTTGTCACATACACATGGTTAGCAATGTTAATGAACAGGGAGTACAGGAGAGGGCAGAGAGCACACCCTTGTGGGGCCCCAGTGTTGAGGATCAGCGGGGTGGAGATGTTGTTTCCTACCCTCACCACCTGGGGCGGCCCGTTAGGAAGTCCAGGACCAAGTTGCAGAACGACAGATTTTCACCTTGTCAGCTCGGGTATCCATTCTTGCAACCTTGCAGTTAACTAGTCCAACGCAATAACGACCTGCCTCTTGTTGCACTCCACAAGGAGACTTCCTGTTATGCGAATGCAGTAAGCCAAGGTAAGTTGCTAGCCGGCCCTTTTGCAATGTAACGTTAGCTAATGCAGAAGGACAAAAATGATAGCAACCTTTCATTTGGAAACAGGCTAAAAACAATCAAACATAGCCTCATCTTTATCTCATTATAGCTAGCTAATACACCCGTGTGATATCCAGACAGCTAACTTTAGCTAGCTACTACTACTGGACAGTAGATGCTGTTAGAAACAACAACAAAAAACTGCATTCAACAATGCATGGCGATGTAGCTAAGGTTATTTACTCACGTATAGCGCAAGGGAATCGAAATCATCGTCAAGTATGTCCTCAAGAAGGGCATCTATATCTTCTCTGTCCGTTTTTCTGGGTGTATCGTCAGTGGTGCTGACGGTGTGAAGCGAGGAACAGTTTTAGCAAGCTAACGTTACATAGCTAACTACGTGATTTAGCTAACATGCTTGATGAAATAACAATGCATTTTAGGAAGGCTGGCGTTTGCAACTAATTAGTTATTGACTGTTGTCATGAACAGGAGTGCTTGATTGACAGGCGTAACCTAATTTCAAGTTGGTAAAGATTGATACCGTGGAGCTAGCGATTTATGTGTAGTGATACAATAACAGATACTGGCTATCTATGATACAATGTAAACGCCTGGGCATTACCAATCACAGGAGAAAAATATCACGTTGTCGGCAGGATTCGAACCTGCGCGGGAAGATCCCAATGGATTTCTAGTCCATCGCCTTAACCACTCGGCCACGACAACTACTGATATGTTTGAAAACTGAAACCGGTAATAGCCAACATAAAATTACAAATATATCAGACACTGACTGATATTATGTTTTAGCAAAACTCAAATTACGTTGGTAACCATTTTTTACAGGCTGTATCACAACCGGCAGTGATTGATAGGCCCAGAGGGCAGCGCACAATTGGCCCTGCGTCATCCGGGTTTGGCAGGTGTCGGCCTTCATTGAAAATACGAACTTGTTCTTAACTGATTTGCCTAGTTAAATAATAAATAAATAAAAATAGCAATAAGGCACCTCGGGGATTGTGGTATATCGCCAAAGGGGAGATCAAGCTGATCCTAACTGTTATAGGCCTATTTCTATTTTTCCTCGTTCATCAAAAGTGTTGGAAAACTTGTCAATAATCAATTGACTGGCTTTCTTGATGTCTATAGTATTCTCTCTGGTATGCAATCTGGTTTTTCGTCTATGAGCCGTCCTCCCCCCAGCAGCCTACACTGATTTAACATTATCATAGTATTATGAAGAGAACATTGGTGAAAACTGTTCGTACAGAGAAAATCTGTTCAGAGCAAAGAAAAACATTATGTTCCCTGACCGGGAATCGAACCCGGGCCGCGGCGGTGAGAGCGCCGAATCCTAACCACTAGACCACCAGGGACCAGTTGGTTAGCTCATGTCGAAGGTCCACAATGGAAAGAACTAGGATGGTATTGTTTTCTGATTGGTCTGTGGACTTATTGTACAGGCAACCTGCAAATGAAAAAATAATACACAAATCCTTGAGCAACACTGGAAACTTTAAAAGAGTATATATCAGCACAGAGGAACTCTCTGGGGGTCCAATTTAAAACATCCACATGCAGTATACAGTTTGTTTACATACTAAAACAAGCACACAATGAGAATATAACACAGTCACCTGTCACTCTGAGGTGAACCTGCCCCTCCTGGTTCTGCTCTCCTACAGGTGCTGCCAGGAGACACTTGTACTTCCAGGTAAAGAATTTTCTTCACATCTCCTTGCCGCATATTGACCTTGTGTTTTCAGCATCCTTCATAATCCTGCTGTGTAGGCAAACTGGAAAAATGTACATTTACATTTAAGTCATTTAGCAGACGCTCTTATCCAGAGCGACTTACAAATTGGTGCATTCACCTTATGACATCCAGTAGAACAGTCACTTTACAATAGTGCATCTAAATCTTAAAGGGGGGGTGAGAAGGATTACTTATCCTATCCAAGGTATTCCTTAAAGAGGTGGGGTTTCAGGTGTCTCCGGAAGGTGGTGATTGACTCCGCTGTCCTGGCGTCGTGAGGGAGTTTGTTCCACCATTGGGGGGCCAGAGCAGCGAACAGTTTTGACTGGGCTGAGCGGGAACTGTACTTCCTCAGTGGTAGGGAGGCGAGCAGGCCAGAGGTGGATGAACGCAGTGCCCTTGTTTGGGTGTAGGGCCTGATCAGAGCCTGGAGGTACTGAGGTGCCGTTCCCCTCACAGCTCCGTAGGCAAGCACCATGGTCTTGTAGCGGATGCGAGCTTCAACTGGAAGCCAGTGGAGAGAGCGGAGGAGCGGGGTGACGTGAGAGAACTTGGGAAGGTTGAACACCAGACGGGCTGCGGCGTTCTGGATGAGTTGTAGGGGTTTAATGGCACAGGCAGGGACCCAGCCAACAGCGAGTTGCAGTAATCCAGACGGGAGATGACAAGTGCCTGGATTAGGACCTGCGCCGCTTCCTGTGTGAGGCAGGGTCGTACTCTGCGGATGTTGTAGAGCATGAACCTACAGGAACGGGCCACCGCCTTGATGTTAGTTGAGAACGACAGGGTGTTGTCCAGGATCACGCCAAGGTTCTTAGCGCTCTGGGAGGAGGACACAATGGAGTTGTCAACCGTGATGGCGAGATCATGGAACGGGCAGTCCTTCCCGGGAGGAAGAGCAGCTCCGTCTTGCCGAGGTTCAGCTTGAGGTGGTGATCCGTCATCCACACTGATATGTCTGCCAGACATGCAGAGATGCGATTCGCCACCCGGTCATCAGAAGGGGGAAAGGAGAAGATTAATTGTGTGTCGTCTGCATAGCAATGATAGGAGAGACCATGTGAGGTTATGACAGAGCCAAGTGACTTGGTGTATAGCGAGAATAGGAGAGGACCTAGAACAGAGCCCTGGGGGACACCAGTGGTGAGAGCGCGTGGTGAGGAGACAGATTCTCGCCACGCCACCTGGTAGGAGCGACCTGTCAGGTAGGACGCAATCCAAGCGTGGGCCGCGCCGGAGATGCCCAACTCGGAGAGGGTGGAGAGGAGGATCTGATGGTTCACAGTATCGAAGGCAGCCGATAGGTCTAGAAGGATGAGAGCAGAGGAGAGAGAGTTAGCTTTAGCAGTGCGGAGCGCCTCCGTGATACAGAGAAGAGCAGTCTCAGTTGAATGACTAGTCTTGAAACCTGACTGATTTGGATCAAGAAGGTCATTCAGAGAGAGATAGCGGGAGAGCTGGCCAAGGACGGCACGTTCAAGAGTTTTGGAGAGAAAAGAAAGAAGGGATACTGGTCTGTAGTTGTTGACATCGGAGGGATCGAGTGTAGGTTTTTTCAGAAGGGGTGCAACTCTCGCTCTCTTGAAGACGGAAGGGACGTAGCCAACGGTCAGGGATGAGTTGATGAGCGAGGTGAGGTAAGGGAGAAGGTCTCCGGAAATGGTCTGGAGAAGAGACGAGGGGATAGGGTCAAGCGGGCAGGTTGTTGGGCGGCCGGCCGTCACAAGACGCGAGATTTCATCTGGAGAGAGAGGGGAGAAAGAGGTCAGAGCACAGGGTAGGGCAGTGTGAGCAGAACCAGCGGTGCCGTTTGACTTAGCAAACGAGGATCGGATGTCGTCGACCTTCTTTTCAAAATGGTTGACGAAGTCATCTGCAGAGAGGGAGGAGGGGGGGGGGATTCAGGAGGGAGGAGAAGGTAGCAAAGAGCTTCCTAGGGTTAGAGGCAGATGCTTGGAATTTAGAGTGGTAGAAAATGGCTTTAGCAGCAGAGACAGAGGAGGAAAATGTAGAGAGGAGGGAGTGAAAGGATGCCAGGTCCGCAGGGAGGCGAGTTTTCCTCCATTTCCGCTCGGCTGCCCGGAGCCCTGTTCTAGAAAAATGGAAGGCAAATGTCAAAACGAACCTTGATGGGCGGCCCTTACGAAAAAAAGATAGAGGTCAATGAGAGTGTCGACTTTGGTCAACAAATCAAATCAAATTTGATTTGTCACATACACATGGTTAGCAATGTTAATGAACAGGGAGTACAGGAGAGGGCAGAGAGCACACCCTTGTGGGGCCCCAGTGTTGAGGATCAGCGGGGTGGAGATGTTGTTTCCTACCCTCACCACCTGGGGGCGGCCCGTTAGGAAGTCCAGGACCAAGTTGCAGAACGACAGATTTTCACCTTGTCAGCTCGGGTATCCATTCTTGCAACCTTGCAGTTAACTAGTCCAACGCAATAACGACCTGCCTCTTGTTGCACTCCACAAGGAGACTTCCTGTTATGCGAATGCAGTAAGCCAAGGTAAGTTGCTAGCCGGCCCTTTTGCAATGTAACGTTAGCTAATGCAGAAGGACAAAAATGATAGCAACCTTTCATTTGGAAACAGGCTAAAAACAATCAAACATAGCCTCATCTTTATCTCATTATAGCTAGCTAATACACCCGTGTGATATCCAGACAGCTAACTTTAGCTAGCTACTACTACTGGACAGTAGATGCTGTTAGAAACAACAACAAAAAACTGCATTCAACAATGCATGGCGATGTAGCTAAGGTTATTTACTCACGTATAGCGCAAGGGAATCGAAATCATCGTCAAGTATGTCCTCAAGAAGGGCATCTATATCTTCTCTGTCCGTTTTTCTGGGTGTATCGTCAGTGGTGCTGACGGTGTGAAGCGAGGAACAGTTTTAGCAAGCTAACGTTACATAGCTAACTACGTGATTTAGCTAACATGCTTGATGAAATAACAATGCATTTTAGGAAGGCTGGCGTTTGCAACTAATTAGTTATTGACTGTTGTCATGAACAGGAGTGCTTGATTGACAGGCGTAACCTAATTTCAAGTTGGTAAAGATTGATACCGTGGAGCTAGCGATTTATGTGTAGTGATACAATAACAGATACTGGCTATCTATGATACAATGTAAACGCCTGGGCATTACCAATCACAGGAGAAAAATATCACGTTGTCGGCAGGATTCGAACCTGCGCGGGAAGATCCCAATGGATTTCTAGTCCATCGCCTTAACCACTCGGCCACGACAACTACTGATATGTTTGAAAACTGAAACCGGTAATAGCCAACATAAAATTACAAATATATCAGACACTGACTGATATTATGTTTTAGCAAAACTCAAATTACGTTGGTAACCATTTTTTACAGGCTGTATCACAACCGGCAGTGATTGATAGGCCCAGAGGGCAGCGCACAATTGGCCCTGCGTCATCCGGGTTTGGCAGGTGTCGGCCTTCATTGAAAATACGAACTTGTTCTTAACTGATTTGCCTAGTTAAATAATAAATAAATAAAAATAGCAATAAGGCACCTCGGGGATTGTGGTATATCGCCAAAGGGGAGATCAAGCTGATCCTAACTGTTATAGGCCTATTTCTATTTTTCCTCGTTCATCAAAAGTGTTGGAAAACTTGTCAATAATCAATTGACTGGCTTTCTTGATGTCTATAGTATTCTCTCTGGTATGCAATCTGGTTTTTCGTCTATGAGCCGTCCTCCCCCCAGCAGCCTACACTGATTTAACATTATCATAGTATTATGAAGAGAACATTGGTGAAAACTGTTCGTACAGAGAAAATCTGTTCAGAGCAAAGAAAAACATTATGTTCCCTGACCGGGAATCGAACCCGGGCCGCGGCGGTGAGAGCGCCGAATCCTAACCACTAGACCACCAGGGACCAGTTGGTTAGCTCATGTCGAAGGTCCACAATGGAAAGAACTAGGATGGTATTGTTTTCTGATTGGTCTGTGGACTTATTGTACAGGCAACCTGCAAATGAAAAAATAATACACAAATCCTTGAGCAACACTGGAAACTTTAAAAGAGTATATATCAGCACAGAGGAACTCTCTGGGGTCCAATTTAAAACATCCACATGCAGTATACAGTTTGTTTACATACTAAAACAAGCACACAATGAGAATATAACACAGTCACCTGTCACTCTGAGGTGAACCTGCCCCTCCTGGTTCTGCTCTCCTACAGGTGCTGCCAGGAGACACTTGTACTTCCAGGTAAAGAATTTTCTTCACATCTCCTTGCCGCATATTGACCTTGTGTTTTCAGCATCCTTCATAATCCTGCTGTGTAGGCAAACTGGAAAAATGTACATTTACATTTAAGTCATTTAGCAGACGCTCTTATCCAGAGCGACTTACAAATTGGTGCATTCACCTTATGACATCCAGTAGAACAGTCACTTTACAATAGTGCATCTAAATCTTAAAGGGGGGTGAGAAGGATTACTTATCCTATCCAAGGTATTCCTTAAAGAGGTGGGGTTTCAGGTGTCTCCGGAAGGTGGTGATTGACTCCGCTGTCCTGGCGTCGTGAGGGAGTTTGTTCCACCATTGGGGGGCCAGAGCAG
The DNA here is from genome assembly GCF_021184085.1 of Oncorhynchus gorbuscha. NCBI lineage: Eukaryota > Metazoa > Chordata > Actinopteri > Salmoniformes > Salmonidae > Oncorhynchus > Oncorhynchus gorbuscha. The sequence goes on along the minus strand of NC_060187.1, from coordinate 65,907,464 downwards.
CGAACAGTTTTGACTGGGCTGAGCGGGAACTGTACTTCCTCAGTGGTAGGGAGGCGAGCAGGCCAGAGGTGGATGAACGCAGTGCCCTTGTTTGGGTGTAGGGCCTGATCAGAGCCTGGAGGTACTGAGGTGCCGTTCCCCTCACAGCTCCGTAGGCAAGCACCATGGTCTTGTAGCGGATGCGAGCTTCAACTGGAAGCCAGTGGAGAGAGCGGAGGAGCGGGGTGACGTGAGAGAACTTGGGAAGGTTGAACACCAGACGGGCTGCGGCGTTCTGGATGAGTTGTAGGGGTTTAATGGCACAGGCAGGGACCCAGCCAACAGCGAGTTGCAGTAATCCAGACGGGAGATGACAAGTGCCTGGATTAGGACCTGCGCCGCTTCCTGTGTGAGGCAGGGTCGTACTCTGCGGATGTTGTAGAGCATGAACCTACAGGAACGGGCCACCGCCTTGATGTTAGTTGAGAACGACAGGGTGTTGTCCAGGATCACGCCAAGGTTCTTAGCGCTCTGGGAGGAGGACACAATGGAGTTGTCAACCGTGATGGCGAGATCATGGAACGGGCAGTCCTTCCCCGGGAGGAAGAGCAGCTCCGTCTTGCCGAGGTTCAGCTTGAGGTGGTGATCCGTCATCCACACTGATATGTCTGCCAGACATGCAGAGATGCGATTCGCCACCCGGTCATCAGAAGGGGGAAAGGAGAAGATTAATTGTGTGTCGTCTGCATAGCAATGATAGGAGAGACCATGTGAGGTTATGACAGAGCCAAGTGACTTGGTGTATAGCGAGAATAGGAGAGGACCTAGAACAGAGCCCTGGGGACACCAGTGGTGAGAGCGCGTGGTGAGGAGACAGATTCTCGCCACGCCACCTGGTAGGAGCGACCTGTCAGGTAGGACGCAATCCAAGCGTGGGCCGCGCCGGAGATGCCCAACTCGGAGAGGGTGGAGAGGAGGATCTGATGGTTCACAGTATCGAAGGCAGCCGATAGGTCTAGAAGGATGAGAGCAGAGGAGAGAGAGTTAGCTTTAGCAGTGCGGAGCGCCTCCGTGATACAGAGAAGAGCAGTCTCAGTTGAATGACTAGTCTTGAAACCTGACTGATTTGGATCAAGAAGGTCATTCAGAGAGAGATAGCGGGAGAGCTGGCCAAGGACGGCACGTTCAAGAGTTTTGGAGAGAAAAGAAAGAAGGGATACTGGTCTGTAGTTGTTGACATCGGAGGGATCGAGTGTAGGTTTTTTCAGAAGGGGTGCAACTCTCGCTCTCTTGAAGACGGAAGGGACGTAGCCAACGGTCAGGGATGAGTTGATGAGCGAGGTGAGGTAAGGGAGAAGGTCTCCGGAAATGGTCTGGAGAAGAGACGAGGGGATAGGGTCAAGCGGGCAGGTTGTTGGGCGGCCGGCCGTCACAAGACGCGAGATTTCATCTGGAGAGAGAGGGGAGAAAGAGGTCAGAGCACAGGGTAGGGCAGTGTGAGCAGAACCAGCGGTGCCGTTTGACTTAGCAAACGAGGATCGGATGTCGTCGACCTTCTTTTCAAAATGGTTGACGAAGTCATCTGCAGAGAGGGAGGAGGGGGGATTCAGGAGGGAGGAGAAGGTAGCAAAGAGCTTCCTAGGGTTAGAGGCAGATGCTTGGAATTTAGAGTGGTAGAAAATGGCTTTAGCAGCAGAGACAGAGGAGGAAAATGTAGAGAGGAGGGAGTGAAAGGATGCCAGGTCCGCAGGGAGGCGAGTTTTCCTCCATTTCCGCTCGGCTGCCCGGAGCCCTGTTCTAGAAAAATGGAAGGCAAATGTCAAAACGAACCTTGATGGGCGGCCCTTAAAAAAAAAAGATAGAGGTCAATGAGAGTGTCGACTTTGGTCAACAAATCAAATCAAATTTGATTTGTCACATACACATGGTTAGCAATGTTAATGAACAGGGAGTACAGGAGAGGGCAGAGAGCACACCCTTGTGGGGCCCCAGTGTTGAGGATCAGCGGGGTGGAGATGTTGTTTCCTACCCTCACCACCTGGGGGCGGCCCGTTAGGAAGTCCAGGACCAAGTTGCAGAACGACAGATTTTCACCTTGTCAGCTCGGGTATCCATTCTTGCAACCTTGCAGTTAACTAGTCCAACGCAATAACGACCTGCCTCTTGTTGCACTCCACAAGGAGACTTCCTGTTATGCGAATGCAGTAAGCCAAGGTAAGTTGCTAGCCGGCCCTTTTGCAATGTAACGTTAGCTAATGCAGAAGGACAAAAATGATAGCAACCTTTCATTTGGAAACAGGCTAAAAACAATCAAACATAGCCTCATCTTTATCTCATTATAGCTAGCTAATACACCCGTGTGATATCCAGACAGCTAACTTTAGCTAGCTACTACTACTGGACAGTAGATGCTGTTAGAAACAACAACAAAAAACTGCATTCAACAATGCATGGCGATGTAGCTAAGGTTATTTACTCACGTATAGCGCAAGGGAATCGAAATCATCGTCAAGTATGTCCTCAAGAAGGGCATCTATATCTTCTCTGTCCGTTTTTCTGGGTGTATCGTCAGTGGTGCTGACGGTGTGAAGCGAGGAACAGTTTTAGCAAGCTAACGTTACATAGCTAACTACGTGATTTAGCTAACATGCTTGATGAAATAACAATGCATTTTAGGAAGGCTGGCGTTTGCAACTAATTAGTTATTGACTGTTGTCATGAACAGGAGTGCTTGATTGACAGGCGTAACCTAATTTCAAGTTGGTAAAGATTGATACCGTGGAGCTAGCGATTTATGTGTAGTGATACAATAACAGATACTGGCTATCTATGATACAATGTAAACGCCTGGGCATTACCAATCACAGGAGAAAAATATCACGTTGTCGGCAGGATTCGAACCTGCGCGGGAAGATCCCAATGGATTTCTAGTCCATCGCCTTAACCACTCGGCCACGACAACTACTGATATGTTTGAAAACTGAAACCGGTAATAGCCAACATAAAATTACAAATATATCAGACACTGACTGATATTATGTTTTAGCAAAACTCAAATTACGTTGGTAACCATTTTTTACAGGCTGTATCACAACCGGCAGTGATTGATAGGCCCAGAGGGCAGCGCACAATTGGCCCTGCGTCATCCGGGTTTGGCAGGTGTCGGCCTTCATTGAAAATACGAACTTGTTCTTAACTGATTTGCCTAGTTAAATAATAAATAAATAAAAATAGCAATAAGGCACCTCGGGGATTGTGGTATATCGCCAAAGGGGGAGATCAAGCTGATCCTAACTGTTATAGGCCTATTTCTATTTTTCCTCGTTCATCAAAAGTGTTGGAAAACTTGTCAATAATCAATTGACTGGCTTTCTTGATGTCTATAGTATTCTCTCTGGTATGCAATCTGGTTTTTCGTCTATGAGCCGTCCTCCCCCCAGCAGCCTACACTGATTTAACATTATCATAGTATTATGAAGAGAACATTGGTGAAAACTGTTCGTACAGAGAAAATCTGTTCAGAGCAAAGAAAAACATTATGTTCCCTGACCGGGAATCGAACCCGGGCCGCGGCGGTGAGAGCGCCGAATCCTAACCACTAGACCACCAGGGACCAGTTGGTTAGCTCATGTCGAAGGTCCACAATGGAAAGAACTAGGATGGTATTGTTTTCTGATTGGTCTGTGGACTTATTGTACAGGCAACCTGCAAATGAAAAAATAATACACAAATCCTTGAGCAACACTGGAAACTTTAAAAGAGTATATATCAGCACAGAGGAACTCTCTGGGGGTCCAATTTAAAACATCCACATGCAGTATACAGTTTGTTTACATACTAAAACAAGCACACAATGAGAATATAACACAGTCACCTGTCACTCTGAGGTGAACCTGCCCCTCCTGGTTCTGCTCTCCTACAGGTGCTGCCAGGAGACACTTGTACTTCCAGGTAAAGAATTTTCTTCACATCTCCTTGCCGCATATTGACCTTGTGTTTTCAGCATCCTTCATAATCCTGCTGTGTAGGCAAACTGGAAAAATGTACATTTACATTTAAGTCATTTAGCAGACGCTCTTATCCAGAGCGACTTACAAATTGGTGCATTCACCTTATGACATCCAGTAGAACAGTCACTTTACAATAGTGCATCTAAATCTTAAAGGGGGGTGAGAAGGATTACTTATCCTATCCAAGGTATTCCTTAAAGAGGTGGGGTTTCAGGTGTCTCCGGAAGGTGGTGATTGACTCCGCTGTCCTGGCGTCGTGAGGGAGTTTGTTCCACCATTGGGGGGCCAGAGCAGCGAACAGTTTTGACTGGGCTGAGCGGGAACTGTACTTCCTCAGTGGTAGGGAGGCGAGCAGGCCAGAGGTGGATGAACGCAGTGCCCTTGTTTGGGTGTAGGGCCTGATCAGAGCCTGGAGGTACTGAGGTGCCGTTCCCCTCACAGCTCCGTAGGCAAGCACCATGGTCTTGTAGCGGATGCGAGCTTCAACTGGAAGCCAGTGGAGAGAGCGGAGGAGCGGGGTGACGTGAGAGAACTTGGGAAGGTTGAACACCAGACGGGCTGCGGCGTTCTGGATGAGTTGTAGGGGTTTAATGGCACAGGCAGGGACCCAGCCAACAGCGAGTTGCAGTAATCCAGACGGGAGATGACAAGTGCCTGGATTAGGACCTGCGCCGCTTCCTGTGTGAGGCAGGGTCGTACTCTGCGGATGTTGTAGAGCATGAACCTACAGGAACGGGCCACCGCCTTGATGTTAGTTGAGAACGACAGGGTGTTGTCCAGGATCACGCCAAGGTTCTTAGCGCTCTGGGAGGAGGACACAATGGAGTTGTCAACCGTGATGGCGAGATCATGGAACGGGCAGTCCTTCCCGGGAGGAAGAGCAGCTCCGTCTTGCCGAGGTTCAGCTTGAGGTGGTGATCCGTCATCCACACTGATATGTCTGCCAGACATGCAGAGATGCGATTCGCCACCCGGTCATCAGAAGGGGGAAAGGAGAAGATTAATTGTGTGTCGTCTGCATAGCAATGATAGGAGAGACCATGTGAGGTTATGACAGAGCCAAGTGACTTGGTGTATAGCGAGAATAGGAGAGGACCTAGAACAGAGCCCTGGGGGACACCAGTGGTGAGAGCGCGTGGTGAGGAGACAGATTCTCGCCACGCCACCTGGTAGGAGCGACCTGTCAGGTAGGACGCAATCCAAGCGTGGGCCGCGCCGGAGATGCCCAACTCGGAGAGGGTGGAGAGGAGGATCTGATGGTTCACAGTATCGAAGGCAGCCGATAGGTCTAGAAGGATGAGAGCAGAGGAGAGAGAGTTAGCTTTAGCAGTGCGGAGCGCCTCCGTGATACAGAGAAGAGCAGTCTCAGTTGAATGACTAGTCTTGAAACCTGACTGATTTGGATCAAGAAGGTCATTCAGAGAGAGATAGCGGGAGAGCTGGCCAAGGACGGCACGTTCAAGAGTTTTGGAGAGAAAAGAAAGAAGGGATACTGGTCTGTAGTTGTTGACATCGGAGGGATCGAGTGTAGGTTTTTTCAGAAGGGGTGCAACTCTCGCTCTCTTGAAGACGGAAGGGACGTAGCCAACGGTCAGGGATGAGTTGATGAGCGAGGTGAGGTAAGGGAGAAGGTCTCCGGAAATGGTCTGGAGAAGAGACGAGGGGATAGGGTCAAGCGGGCAGGTTGTTGGGCGGCCGGCCGTCACAAGACGCGAGATTTCATCTGGAGAGAGAGGGGAGAAAGAGGTCAGAGCACAGGGTAGGGCAGTGTGAGCAGAACCAGCGGTGCCGTTTGACTTAGCAAACGAGGATCGGATGTCGTCGACCTTCTTTTCAAAATGGTTGACGAAGTCATCTGCAGAGAGGGAGGAGGGGGGATTCAGGAGGGAGGAGAAGGTAGCAAAGAGCTTCCTAGGGTTAGAGGCAGATGCTTGGAATTTAGAGTGGTAGAAAATGGCTTTAGCAGCAGAGACAGAGGAGGAAAATGTAGAGAGGAGGGAGTGAAAGGATGCCAGGTCCGCAGGGAGGCGAGTTTTCCTCCATTTCCGCTCGGCTGCCCGGAGCCCTGTTCTAGAAAAATGGAAGGCAAATGTCAAAACGAACCTTGATGGGCGGCCCTTACGAAAAAAAAGATAGAGGTCAATGAGAGTGTCGACTTTGGTCAACAAATCAAATCAAATTTGATTTGTCACATACACATGGTTAGCAATGTTAATGAACAGGGAGTACAGGAGAGGGCAGAGAGCACACCCTTGTGGGGCCCCAGTGTTGAGGATCAGCGGGGTGGAGATGTTGTTTCCTACCCTCACCACCTGGGGGCGGCCCGTTAGGAAGTCCAGGACCAAGTTGCAGAACGACAGATTTTCACCTTGTCAGCTCGGGTATCCATTCTTGCAACCTTGCAGTTAACTAGTCCAACGCAATAACGACCTGCCTCTTGTTGCACTCCACAAGGAGACTTCCTGTTATGCGAATGCAGTAAGCCAAGGTAAGTTGCTAGCCGGCCCTTTTGCAATGTAACGTTAGCTAATGCAGAAGGACAAAAATGATAGCAACCTTTCATTTGGAAACAGGCTAAAAACAATCAAACATAGCCTCATCTTTATCTCATTATAGCTAGCTAATACACCCGTGTGATATCCAGACAGCTAACTTTAGCTAGCTACTACTACTGGACAGTAGATGCTGTTAGAAACAACAACAAAAAACTGCATTCAACAATGCATGGCGATGTAGCTAAGGTTATTTACTCACGTATAGCGCAAGGGAATCGAAATCATCGTCAAGTATGTCCTCAAGAAGGGCATCTATATCTTCTCTGTCCGTTTTTCTGGGTGTATCGTCAGTGGTGCTGACGGTGTGAAGCGAGGAACAGTTTTAGCAAGCTAACGTTACATAGCTAACTACGTGATTTAGCTAACATGCTTGATGAAATAACAATGCATTTTAGGAAGGCTGGCGTTTGCAACTAATTAGTTATTGACTGTTGTCATGAACAGGAGTGCTTGATTGACAGGCGTAACCTAATTTCAAGTTGGTAAAGATTGATACCGTGGAGCTAGCGATTTATGTGTAGTGATACAATAACAGATACTGGCTATCTATGATACAATGTAAACGCCTGGGCATTACCAATCACAGGAGAAAAATATCACGTTGTCGGCAGGATTCGAACCTGCGCGGGAAGATCCCAATGGATTTCTAGTCCATCGCCTTAACCACTCGGCCACGACAACTACTGATACATTTGAAAACTGAAACCGGTAATAGCCAACATAAAATTACAAATATATCAGACACTGACTGATATTATGTTTTAGCAAAACTCAAATTACGTTGGTAACCATTTTTTACAGGCTGTATCACAACCGGCAGTGATTGATAGGCCCAGAGGGCAGCGCACAATTGGCCCTGCGTCATCCGGGTTTGGCAGGTGTCGGCCTTCATTGAAAATACGAACTTGTTCTTAACTGATTTGCCTAGTTAAATAATAAATAAATAAAAATAGCAATAAGGCACCTCGGGGGATTGTGGTATATCGCCAAAGGGGGAGATCAAGCTGATCCTAACTGTTATAGGCCTATTTCTATTTTTCCTCGTTCATCAAAAGTGTTGGAAAACTTGTCAATAATCAATTGACTGGCTTTCTTGATGTCTATAGTATTCTCTCTGGTATGCAATCTGGTTTTTCGTCTATGAGCCGTCCTCCCCCCAGCAGCCTACACTGATTTAACATTATCATAGTATTATGAAGAGAACATTGGTGAAAACTGTTCGTACAGAGAAAATCTGTTCAGAGCAAAGAAAAACATTATGTTCCCTGACCGGGAATCGAACCCGGGCCGCGGCGGTGAGAGCGCCGAATCCTAACCACTAGACCACCAGGGACCAGTTGGTTAGCTCATGTCGAAGGTCCACAATGGAAAGAACTAGGATGGTATTGTTTTCTGATTGGTCTGTGGACTTATTGTACAGGCAACCTGCAAATGAAAAAATAATACACAAATCCTTGAGCAACACTGGAAACTTTAAAAGAGTATATATCAGCACAGAGGAACTCTCTGGGGTCCAATTTAAAACATCCACATGCAGTATACAGTTTGTTTACATACTAAAACAAGCACACAATGAGAATATAACACAGTCACCTGTCACTCTGAGGTGAACCTGCCCCTCCTGGTTCTGCTCTCCTACAGGTGCTGCCAGGAGACACTTGTACTTCCAGGTAAAGAATTTTCTTCACATCTCCTTGCCGCATATTGACCTTGTGTTTTCAGCATCCTTCATAATCCTGCTGTGTAGGCAAACTGGAAAAATGTACATTTACATTTACATTTAAGTCATTTAGCAGACGCTCTTATCCAGAGCGACTTACAAATTGGTGCATTCACCTTATGACATCCAGTAGAACAGTCACTTTACAATAGTGCATCTAAATCTTAAAGGGGGGTGAGAAGGATTACTTATCCTATCCAAGGTATTCCTTAAAGAGGTGGGGTTTCAGGTGTCTCCGGAAGGTGGTGATTGACTCCGCTGTCCTGGCGTCGTGAGGGAGTTTGTTCCACCATTGGGGGCCAGAGCAGCGAACAGTTTTGACTGGGCTGAGCGGGAACTGTACTTCCTCAGTGGTAGGGAGGCGAGCAGGCCAGAGGTGGATGAACGCAGTGCCCTTGTTTGGGTGTAGGGCCTGATCAGAGCCTGGAGGTACTGAGGTGCCGTTCCCCTCACAGCTCCGTAGGCAAGCACCATGGTCTTGTAGCGGATGCGAGCTTCAACTGGAAGCCAGTGGAGAGAGCGGAGGAGCGGGGTGACGTGAGAGAACTTGGGAAGGTTGAACACCAGACGGGCTGCGGCGTTCTGGATGAGTTGTAGGGGTTTAATGGCACAGGCAGGGACCCAGCCAACAGCGAGTTGCAGTAATCCAGACGGGAGATGACAAGTGCCTGGATTAGGACCTGCGCCGCTTCCTGTGTGAGGCAGGGTCGTACTCTGCGGATGTTGTAGAGCATGAACCTACAGGAACGGGCCACCGCCTTGATGTTAGTTGAGAACGACAGGGTGTTGTCCAGGATCACGCCAAGGTTCTTAGCGCTCTGGGAGGAGGACACAATGGAGTTGTCAACCGTGATGGCGAGATCATGGAACGGGCAGTCCTTCCCCGGGAGGAAGAGCAGCTCCGTCTTGCCGAGGTTCAGCTTGAGGTGGTGATCCGTCATCCACACTGATATGTCTGCCAGACATGCAGAGATGCGATTCGCCACCCGGTCATCAGAAGGGGGAAAGGAGAAGATTAATTGTGTGTCGTCTGCATAGCAATGATAGGAGAGACCATGTGAGGTTATGACAGAGCCAAGTGACTTGGTGTATAGCGAGAATAGGAGAGGACCTAGAACAGAGCCCTGGGGGACACCAGTGGTGAGAGCGCGTGGTGAGGAGACAGATTCTCGCCACGCCACCTGGTAGGAGCGACCTGTCAGGTAGGACGCAATCCAAGCGTGGGCCGCGCCGGAGATGCCCAACTCGGAGAGGGTGGAGAGGAGGATCTGATGGTTCACAGTATCGAAGGCAGCCGATAGGTCTAGAAGGATGAGAGCAGAGGAGAGAGAGTTAGCTTTAGCAGTGCGGAGCGCCTCCGTGATACAGAGAAGAGCAGTCTCAGTTGAATGACTAGTCTTGAAACCTGACTGATTTGGATCAAGAAGGTCATTCAGAGAGAGATAGCGGGAGAGCTGGCCAAGGACGGCACGTTCAAGAGTTTTGGAGAGAAAAGAAAGAAGGGATACTGGTCTGTAGTTGTTGACATCGGAGGGATCGAGTGTAGGTTTTTTCAGAAGGGGTGCAACTCTCGCTCTCTTGAAGACGGAAGGGACGTAGCCAACGGTCAGGGATGAGTTGATGAGCGAGGTGAGGTAAGGGAGAAGGTCTCCGGAAATGGTCTGGAGAAGAGACGAGGGGATAGGGTCAAGCGGGCAGGTTGTTGGGCGGCCGGCCGTCACAAGACGCGAGATTTCATCTGGAGAGAGAGGGGAGAAAGAGGTCAGAGCACAGGGTAGGGCAGTGTGAGCAGAACCAGCGGTGCCGTTTGACTTAGCAAACGAGGATCGGATGTCGTCGACCTTCTTTTCAAAATGGTTGACGAAGTCATCTGCAGAGAGGGAGGGGGGGGGGGGGATTCAGGAGGGAGGAGAAGGTAGCAAAGAGCTTCCTAGGGTTAGAGGCAGATGCTTGGAATTTAGAGTGGTAGAAAATGGCTTTAGCAGCAGAGACAGAGGAGGAAAATGTAGAGAGGAGGGAGTGAAAGGATGCCAGGTCCGCAGGGAGGCGAGTTTTCCTCCATTTCCGCTCGGCTGCCCGGAGCCCTGTTCTAGAAAAATGGAAGGCAAATGTCAAAACGAACCTTGATGGGCGGCCCTTACGAAAAAAAGATAGAGGTCAATGAGAGTGTCGACTTTGGTCAACAAATCAAATCAAATTTGATTTGTCACATACACATGGTTAGCAATGTTAATGAACAGGGAGTACAGGAGAGGGCAGAGAGCACACCCTTGTGGGGCCCCAGTGTTGAGGATCAGCGGGGTGGAGATGTTGTTTCCTACCCTCACCACCTGGGGGCGGCCCGTTAGGAAGTCCAGGACCAAGTTGCAGAACGACAGATTTTCACCTTGTCAGCTCGGGTATCCATTCTTGCAACCTTGCAGTTAACTAGTCCAACGCAATAACGACCTGCCTCTTGTTGCACTCCACAAGGAGACTTCCTGTTATGCGAATGCAGTAAGCCAAGGTAAGTTGCTAGCCGGCCCTTTTGCAATGTAACGTTAGCTAATGCAGAAGGACAAAAATGATAGCAACCTTTCATTTGGAAACAGGCTAAAAACAATCAAACATAGCCTCATCTTTATCTCATTATAGCTAGCTAATACACCCGTGTGATATCCAGACAGCTAACTTTAGCTAGCTACTACTACTGGACAGTAGATGCTGTTAGAAACAACAACAAAAACTGCATTCAACAATGCATGGCGATGTAGCTAAGGTTATTTACTCACGTATAGCGCAAGGGAATCGAAATCATCGTCAAGTATGTCCTCAAGAAGGGCATCTATATCTTCTCTGTCCGTTTTTCTGGGTGTATCGTCAGTGGTGCTGACGGTGTGAAGCGAGGAACAGTTTTAGCAAGCTAACGTTACATAGCTAACTACGTGATTTAGCTAACATGCTTGATGAAATAACAATGCATTTTAGGAAGGCTGGCGTTTGCAACTAATTAGTTATTGACTGTTGTCATGAACAGGAGTGCTTGATTGACAGGCGTAACCTAATTTCAAGTTGGTAAAGATTGATACCGTGGAGCTAGCGATTTATGTGTAGTGATACAATAACAGATACTGGCTATCTATGATACAATGTAAACGCCTGGGCATTACCAATCACAGGAGAAAAATATCACGTTGTCGGCAGGATTCGAACCTGCGCGGGAAGATCCCAATGGATTTCTAGTCCATCGCCTTAACCTCTCGGCCACGACAACTACTAATATGTTTGAAAACTGAAACCGGTAATAGCCAACATAAAATTACAAATATATCAGACACTGACTGATATTATGTTTTAGCAAAACTCAAATTACGTTGGTAACCATTTTTTACAGGCTGTATCACAACCGGCAGTGATTGATAGGCCCAGAGGGCAGCGCACAATTGGCCCTGCGTCATCCGGGTTTGGCAGGTGTCGGCCTTCATTGAAAATACGAACTTGTTCTTAACTGATTTGCCTAGTTAAATAATAAATAAATAAAAATAGCAATAAGGCACCTCGGGGATTGTGGTATATCGCCAAAGGGGGAGATCAAGCTGATCCTAACTGTTATAGGCCTATTTCTATTTTTCCTCGTTCATCAAAAGTGTTGGAAAACTTGTCAATAATCAATTGACTGGCTTTCTTGATGTCTATAGTATTCTCTCTGGTATGCAATCTGGTTTTTCGTCTATGAGCCGTCCTCCCCCCAGCAGCCTACACTGATTTAACATTATCATAGTATTATGAAGAGAACATTGGTGAAAACTGTTCGTACAGAGAAAATCTGTTCAGAGCAAAGAAAAACATTATGTTCCCTGACCGGGAATCGAACCCGGGCCGCGGCGGTGAGAGCGCCGAATCCTAACCACTAGACCACCAGGGACCAGTTGGTTAGCTCGTGTCGAAGGTCCACAATGGAAAGAACTAGGATGGTATTGTTTTCTGATTGGTCTGTGGACTTATTGTACAGGCAACCTGCAAATGAAAAAATAATACACAAATCCTTGAGCAACACTGGAAACTTTAAAAGAGTATATATCAGCACAGAGGAACTCTCTGGGGGTCCAATTTAAAACATCCACATGCAGTATACAGTTTGTTTACATACTAAAACAAGCACACAATGAGAATATAACACAGTCACCTGTCACTCTGAGGTGAACCTGCCCCTCCTGGTTCTGCTCTCCTACAGGTGCTGCCAGGAGACACTTGTACTTCCAGGTAAAGAATTTTCTTCACATCTCCTTGCCGCATATTGACCTTGTGTTTTCAGCATCCTTCATAATCCTGCTGTGTAGGCAAACTGGAAAAATGTACATTTACATTTAAGTCATTTAGCAGACGCTCTTATCCAGAGCGACTTACAAATTGGTGCATTCACCTTATGACATCCAGTAGAACAGTCACTTTACAATAGTGCATCTAAATCTTAAAGGGGGGTGAGAAGGATTACTTATCCTATCCAAGGTATTCCTTAAAGAGGTGGGGTTTCAGGTGTCTCCGGAAGGTGGTGATTGACTCCGCTGTCCTGGCGTCGTGAGGGAGTTTGTTCCACCATTGGGGGGCCAGAGCAGCGAACAGTTTTGACTGGGCTGAGCGGGAACTGTACTTCCTCAGTGGTAGGGAGGCGAGCAGGCCAGAGGTGGATGAACGCAGTGCCCTTGTTTGGGTGTAGGGCCTGATCAGAGCCTGGAGGTACTGAGGTGCCGTTCCCCTCACAGCTCCGTAGGCAAGCACCATGGTCTTGTAGCGGATGCGAGCTTCAACTGGAAGCCAGTGGAGAGAGCGGAGGAGCGGGGCGACGTGAGAGAACTTGGGAAGGTTGAACACCAGACGGGCTGCGGCGTTCTGGATGAGTTGTAGGGGTTTAATGGCACAGGCAGGGACCCAGCCAACAGCGAGTTGCAGTAATCCAGACGGGAGATGACAAGTGCCTGGATTAGGACCTGCGCCGCTTCCTGTGTGAGGCAGGGTCGTACTCTGCGGATGTTGTAGAGCATGAACCTACAGGAACGGGCCACCGCCTTGATGTTAGTTGAGAACGACAGGGTGTTGTCCAGGATCACGCCAAGGTTCTTAGCGCTCTGGGAGGAGGACACAATGGAGTTGTCAACCGTGATGGCGAGATCATGGAACGGGCAGTCCTTCCCGGGAGGAAGAGCAGCTCCGTCTTGCCGAGGTTCAGCTTGAGGTGGTGATCCGTCATCCACACTGATATGTCTGCCAGACATGCAGAGATGCGATTCGCCACCCGGTCATCAGAAGGGGGAAAGGAGAAGATTAATTGTGTGTCGTCTGCATAGCAATGATAGGAGAGACCATGTGAGGTTATGACAGAGCCAAGTGACTTGGTGTATAGCGAGAATAGGAGAGGACCTAGAACAGAGCCCTGGGGGACACCAGTGGTGAGAGCGTGGTGAGGAGACAGATTCTGCCACGCCACCTGGTAGGAGCGACCTGTCAGGTAGGACGCAATCCAAGCGTGGGCCGCGCCGGAGATGCCCAACTCGGAGAGGGTGGAGAGGAGGATCTGATGGTTCACAGTATCGAAGGCAGTCGATAGGTCTAGAAGGATGAGAGCAGAGGAGAGAGAGTTAGCTTTAGCAGTGCGGAGCGCCTCCGTGATACAGAGAAGAGCAGTCTCAGTTGAATGACTAGTCTTGAAACCTGACTGATTTGGATCAAGAAGGTCATTCAGAGAGAGATAGCGGGAGAGCTGGCCAAGGACGGCACGTTCAAGAGTTTTGGAGAGAAAAGAAAGAAGGGATACTGGTCTGTAGTTGTTGACATCGGAGGGATCGAGTGTAGGTTTTTTCAGAAGGGGTGCAACTCTCGCTCTCTTGAAGACGGAAGGGACGTAGCCAACGGTCAGGGATGAGTTGATGAGCGAGGTGAGGTAAGGGAGAAGGTCTCCGGAAATGGTCTGGAGAAGAGACGAGGGGATAGGGTCAAGCGGGCAGGTTGTTGGGCGGCCGGCCGTCACAAGACGCGAGATTTCATCTGGAGAGAGAGGGGAGAAAGAGGTCAGAGCACAGGGTAGGGCAGTGTGAGCAGAACCAGCGGTGCCGTTTGACTTAGCAAACGAGGATCGGATGTCGTCGACCTTCTTTTCAAAATGGTTGACGGAGTCATCTGCAGAGAGGGAGGAGGGGGGGGGGGTTCAGGAGGGAGGAGAAGGTAGCAAAGAGCTTCCTAGGGTTAGAGGCAGATGCTTGGAATTTAGAGTGGTAGAAAATGGCTTTAGCAGCAGGGACAGAGGAGGAAAATGTAGAGAGGAGGGAGTGAAAGGATGCCAGGTCCGCAGGGAGGCGAGTTTTCCTCCATTTCCGCTCGGCTGCCCGGAGCCCTGTTCTAGAAAAATGGAAGGCAAATGTCAAAACGAACCTTGATGGGCGGCCCTTACGAAAAAAAAGATAGAGGTCAATGAGAGTGTCGACTTTGGTCAACAAATCAAATCAAATTTGATTTGTCACATACACATGGTTAGCAATGTTAATGAACAGGGAGTACAGGAGAGGGCAGAGAGCACACCCTTGTGGGGCCCCAGTGTTGAGGATCAGCGGGGTGGAGATGTTGTTTCCTACCCTCACCACCTGGGGGCGGCCCGTTAGGAAGTCCAGGACCAAGTTGCAGAACGACAGATTTTCACCTTGTCAGCTCGGGTATCCATTCTTGCAACCTTGCAGTTAACTAGTCCAACGCAATAACGACCTGCCTCTTGTTGCACTCCACAAGGAGACTTCCTGTTATGCGAATGCAGTAAGCCAAGGTAAGTTGCTAGCCGGCCCTTTTGCAATGTAACGTTAGCTAATGCAGAAGGACAAAAATGATAGCAACCTTTCATTTGGAAACAGGCTAAAAACAATCAAACATAGCCTCATCTTTATCTCATTATAGCTAGCTAATACACCCGTGTGATATCCAGACAGCTAACTTTAGCTAGCTACTACTACTGGACAGTAGATGCTGTTAGAAACAACAACAAAAACTGCATTCAACAATGCATGGCGATGTAGCTAAGGTTATTTACTCACGTATAGCGCAAGGGAATCGAAATCATCGTCAAGTATGTCCTCAAGAAGGGCATCTATATCTTCTCTGTCCGTTTTTCTGGGTGTATCGTCAGTGGTGCTGACGGTGTGAAGCGAGGAACAGTTTTAGCAAGCTAACGTTACATAGCTAACTACGTGATTTAGCTAACATGCTTGATGAAATAACAATGCATTTTAGGAAGGCTGGCGTTTGCAACTAATTAGTTATTGACTGTTGTCATGAACAGGAGTGCTTGATTGACAGGCGTAACCTAATTTCAAGTTGGTAAAGATTGATACCGTGGAGCTAGCGATTTATGTGTAGCGATACAATAACAGATACTGGCTATCTATGATACAATGTAAACGCCTGGGCATTACCAATCACAGGAGAAAAATATCACGTTGTCGGCAGGATTCGAACCTGCGCGGGAAGATCCCAATGGATTTCTAGTCCATCGCCTTAACCACTCGGCCACGACAACTACTGATATGTTTGAAAACTGAAACCGGTAATAGCCAACATAAAATTACAAATATATCAGACACTGACTGATATTATGTTTTAGCAAAACTCAAATTACGTTGGTAACCATTTTTTACAGGCTGTATCACAACCGGCAGTGATTGATAGGCCCAGAGGGCAGCGCACAATTGGCCCTGCGTCATCCGGGTTTGGCAGGTGTCGGCCTTCATTGAAAATACGAACTTGTTCTTAACTGATTTGCCTAGTTAAATAATAAATAAATAAAAATAGCAATAAGGCACCTCGGGGATTGTGGTATATCGCCAAAGGGGAGATCAAGCTGATCCTAACTGTTATAGGCCTATTTCTATTTTTCCTCGTTCATCAAAAGTGTTGGAAAACTTGTCAATAATCAATTGACTGGCTTTCTTGATGTCTATAGTATTCTCTCTGGTATGCAATCTGGTTTTTCGTCTATGAGCCGTCCTCCCCCCAGCAGCCTACACTGATTTAACATTATCATAGTATTATGAAGAGAACATTGGTGAAAACTGTTCGTACAGAGAAAATCTGTTCAGAGCAAAGAAAAACATTATGTTCCCTGACCGGGAATCGAACCCGGGCCGCGGCGGTGAGAGCGCCGAATCCTAACCACTAGACCACCAGGGACCAGTTGGTTAGCTCATGTCGAAGGTCCACAATGGAAAGAACTAGGATGGTATTGTTTTCTGATTGGTCTGTGGACTTATTGTACAGGCAACCTGCAAATGAAAAAATAATACACAAATCCTTGAGCAACACTGGAAACTTTAAAAGAGTATATATCAGCACAGAGGAACTCTCTGGGGGTCCAATTTAAAACATCCACATGCAGTATACAGTTTGTTTACATACTAAAACAAGCACACAATGAGAATATAACACAGTCACCTGTCACTCTGAGGTGAACCTGCCCCTCCTGGTTCTGCTCTCCTACAGGTGCTGCCAGGAGACACTTGTACTTCCAGGTAAAGAATTTTCTTCACATCTCCTTGCCGCATATTGACCTTGTGTTTTCAGCATCCTTCATAATCCTGCTGTGTAGGCAAACTGGAAAAATGTACATTTACATTTAAGTCATTTAGCAGACGCTCTTATCCAGAGCGACTTACAAATTGGTGCATTCACCTTATGACATCCAGTAGAACAGTCACTTTACAATAGTGCATCTAAATCTTAAAGGGGGGGGTGAGAAGGATTACTTATCCTATCCAAGGTATTCCTTAAAGAGGTGGGGTTTCAGGTGTCTCCGGAAGGTGGTGATTGACTCCGCTGTCCTGGCGTCGTGAGGGAGTTTGTTCCACCATTGGGGGCCAGAGCAGCGAACAGTTTTGACTGGGCTGAGCGGGAACTGTACTTCCTCAGTGGTAGGGAGGCGAGCAGGCCAGAGGTGGATGAACGCAGTGCCCTTGTTTGGGTGTAGGGCCTGATCAGAGCCTGGAGGTACTGAGGTGCCGTTCCCCTCACAGCTCCGTAGGCAAGCACCATGGTCTTGTAGCGGATGCGAGCTTCAACTGGAAGCCAGTGGAGAGAGCGGAGGAGCGGGGTGACGTGAGAGAACTTGGGAAGGTTGAACACCAGACGGGCTGCGGCGTTCTGGATGAGTTGTAGGGGTTTAATGGCACAGGCAGGGACCCAGCCAACAGCGAGTTGCAGTAATCCAGACGGGAGATGACAAGTGCCTGGATTAGGACCTGCGCCGCTTCCTGTGTGAGGCAGGGTCGTACTCTGCGGATGTTGTAGGCATGAACCTACAGGAACGGGCCACCGCCTTGATGTTAGTTGAGAACGACAGGGTGTTGTCCAGGATCACGCCAAGGTTCTTAGCGCTCTGGGAGGAGGACACAATGGAGTTGTCAACCGTGATGGCGAGATCATGGAACGGGCAGTCCTTCCCGGGAGGAAGAGCAGCTCCGTCTTGCCGAGGTTCAGCTTGAGGTGGTGATCCGTCATCCACACTGATATGTCTGCCAGACATGCAGAGATGCGATTCGCCACCCGGTCATCAGAAGGGGGAAAGGAGAAGATTAATTGTGTGTCGTCTGCATAGCAATGATAGGAGAGACCATGTGAGGTTATGACAGAGCCAAGTGACTTGGTGTATAGCGAGAATAGGAGAGGACCTAGAACAGAGCCCTGGGGACACCAGTGGTGAGAGCGCGTGGTGAGGAGACAGATTCTCGCCACGCCCACCTGGTAGGAGCGACCTGTCAGGTAGGGACGCAATCCAAGCGTGGGCCGCGCCGGAGATGCCCAACTCGGAGAGGGTGGAGAGGAGGATCTGATGGTTCACAGTATCGAAGGCAGTCGATAGGTCTAGAAGGATGAGAGCAGAGGAGAGAGAGTTAGCTTTAGCAGTGCGGAGCGCCTCCGTGATACAGAGAAGAGCAGTCTCAGTTGAATGACTAGTCTTGAAACCTGACTGATTTGGATCAAGAAGGTCATTCAGAGAGAGATAGCGGGAGAGCTGGCCAAGGACGGCACGTTCAAGAGTTTTGGAGAGAAAAGAAAGAAGGGATACTGGTCTGTAGTTGTTGACATCGGAGGGATCGAGTGTAGGTTTTTTCAGAAGGGGTGCAACTCTCGCTCTCTTGAAGACGGAAGGGACGTAGCCAACGGTCAGGGATGAGTTGATGAGCGAGGTGAGGTAAGGGAGAAGGTCTCCGGAAATGGTCTGGAGAAGAGACGAGGGGATAGGGTCAAGCGGGCAGGTTGTTGGGCGGCCGGCCGTCACAAGACGCGAGATTTCATCTGGAGAGAGAGGGGAGAAAGAGGTCAGAGCACAGGGTAGGGCAGTGTGAGCAGAACCAGCGGTGCCGTTTGACTTAGCAAACGAGGATCGGATGTCGTCGACCTTCTTTTCAAAATGGTTGACGGAGTCATCTGCAGAGAGAGGAGGAGGGGGGTTCAGGAGGGAGGAGAAGGTAGCAAAGAGCTTCCTAGGGTTAGAGGCAGATGCTTGGAATTTAGAGTGGTAGAAAATGGCTTTAGCAGCAGGGACAGGGGAGGAAAATGTAGAGAGGAGGGAGTGAAAGGATGCCAGGTCCGCAGGGAGGCGAGTTTTCCTCCATTTCCGCTCGGCTGCCCGGAGCCCTGTTCTAGAAAAATGGAAGGCAAATGTCAAAACGAACCTTGATGGGCGGCCCTTACGAAAAAAAGATAGAGGTCAATGAGAGTGTCGACTTTGGTCAACAAATCAAATCAAATTTGATTTGTCACATACACATGGTTAGCAATGTTAATGAACAGGGAGTACAGGAGAGGGCAGAGAGCACACCCTTGTGGGGCCCCAGTGTTGAGGATCAGCGGGGTGGAGATGTTGTTTCCTACCCTCACCACCTGGGGGCGGCCCGTTAGGAAGTCCAGGACCAAGTTGCAGAACGACAGATTTTCACCTTGTCAGCTCGGGTATCCATTCTTGCAACCTTGCAGTTAACTAGTCCAACGCAATAACGACCTGCCTCTTGTTGCACTCCACAAGGAGACTTCCTGTTATGCGAATGCAGTAAGCCAAGGTAAGTTGCTAGCCGGCCCTTTTGCAATGTAACGTTAGCTAATGCAGAAGGACAAAAATGATAGCAACCTTTCATTTGGAAACAGGCTAAAAACAATCAAACATAGCCTCATCTTTATCTCATTATAGCTAGCTAATACACCCGTGTGATATCCAGACAGCTAACTTTAGCTAGCTACTACTACTGGACAGTAGATGCTGTTAGAAACAACAACAAAAAACTGCATTCAACAATGCATGGCGATGTAGCTAAGGTTATTTACTCACGTATAGCGCAAGGGAATCGAAATCATCGTCAAGTATGTCCTCAAGAAGGGCATCTATATCTTCTCTGTCCGTTTTTCTGGGTGTATCGTCAGTGGTGCTGACGGTGTGAAGCGAGGAACAGTTTTAGCAAGCTAACGTTACATAGCTAACTACGTGATTTAGCTAACATGCTTGATGAAATAACAATGCATTTTAGGAAGGCTGGCGTTTGCAACTAATTAGTTATTGACTGTTGTCATGAACAGGAGTGCTTGATTGACAGGCGTAACCTAATTTCAAGTTGGTAAAGATTGATACCGTGGAGCTAGCGATTTATGTGTAGTGATACAATAACAGATACTGGCTATCTATGATACAATGTAAACGCCTGGGCATTACCAATCACAGGAGAAAAATATCACGTTGTCGGCAGGATTCGAACCTGCGCGGGAAGATCCCAATGGATTTCTAGTCCATCGCCTTAACCACTCGGCCACGACAACTACTGATATGTTTGAAAACTGAAACCGGTAATAGCCAACATAAAATTACAAATATATCAGACACTGACTGATATTATGTTTTAGCAAAACTCAAATTACGTTGGTAACCATTTTTTACAGGCTGTATCACAACCGGCAGTGATTGATAGGCCCAGAGGGCAGCGCACAATTGGCCCTGCGTCATCCGGGTTTGGCAGGTGTCGGCCTTCATTGAAAATACGAACTTGTTCTTAACTGATTTGCCTAGTTAAATAATAAATAAATAAAAATAGCAATAAGGCACCTCGGGGATTGTGGTATATCGCCAAAGGGGGAGATCAAGCTGATCCTAACTGTTATAGGCCTATTTCTATTTTTCCTCGTTCATCAAAAGTGTTGGAAAACTTGTCAATAATCAATTGACTGGCTTTCTTGATGTCTATAGTATTCTCTCTGGTATGCAATCTGGTTTTTCGTCTATGAGCCGTCCTCCCCCCAGCAGCCTACACTGATTTAACATTATCATAGTATTATGAAGAGAACATTGGTGAAAACTGTTCGTACAGAGAAAATCTGTTCAGAGCAAAGAAAAACATTATGTTCCCTGACCGGGAATCGAACCCGGGCCGCGGCGGTGAGAGCGCCGAATCCTAACCACTAGACCACCAGGGACCAGTTGGTTAGCTCATGTCGAAGGTCCACAATGGAAAGAACTAGGATGGTATTGTTTTCTGATTGGTCTGTGGACTTATTGTACAGGCAACCTGCAAATGAAAAAATAATACACAAATCCTTGAGCAACACTGGAAACTTTAAAAGAGTATATATCAGCACAGAGGAACTCTCTGGGGGTCCAATTTAAAACATCCACATGCAGTATACAGTTTGTTTACATACTAAAACAAGCACACAATGAGAATATAACACAGTCACCTGTCACTCTGAGGTGAACCTGCCCCTCCTGGTTCTGCTCTCCTACAGGTGCTGCCAGGAGACACTTGTACTTCCAGGTAAAGAATTTTCTTCACATCTCCTTGCCGCATATTGACCTTGTGTTTTCAGCATCCTTCATAATCCTGCTGTGTAGGCAAACTGGAAAAATGTACATTTACATTTAAGTCATTTAGCAGACGCTCTTATCCAGAGCGACTTACAAATTGGTGCATTCACCTTATGACATCCAGTAGAACAGTCACTTTACAATAGTGCATCTAAATCTTAAAGGGGGGGGTGAGAAGGATTACTTATCCTATCCAAGGTATTCCTTAAAGAGGTGGGGTTTCAGGTGTCTCCGGAAGGTGGTGATTGACTCCGCTGTCCTGGCGTCGTGAGGGAGTTTGTTCCACCATTGGGGGCCAGAGCAGCGAACAGTTTTGACTGGGCTGAGCGGGAACTGTACTTCCTCAGTGGTAGGGAGGCGAGCAGGCCAGAGGTGGATGAACGCAGTGCCCTTGTTTGGGTGTAGGGCCTGATCAGAGCCTGGAGGTACTGAGGTGCCGTTCCCCTCACAGCTCCGTAGGCAAGCACCATGGTCTTGTAGCGGATGCGAGCTTCAACTGGAAGCCAGTGGAGAGAGCGGAGGAGCGGGGTGACGTGAGAGAACTTGGGAAGGTTGAACACCAGACGGGCTGCGGCGTTCTGGATGAGTTGTAGGGGTTTAATGGCACAGGCAGGGACCCAGCCAACAGCGAGTTGCAGTAATCCAGACGGGAGATGACAAGTGCCTGGATTAGGACCTGCGCCGCTTCCTGTGTGAGGCAGGGTCGTACTCTGCGGATGTTGTAGAGCATGAACCTACAGGAACGGGCCACCGCCTTGATGTTAGTTGAGAACGACAGGGTGTTGTCCAGGATCACGCCAAGGTTCTTAGCGCTCTGGGAGGAGGACACAATGGAGTTGTCAACCGTGATGGCGAGATCATGGAACGGGCAGTCCTTCCCGGGAGGAAGAGCAGCTCCGTCTTGCCGAGGTTCAGCTTGAGGTGGTGATCCGTCATCCACACTGATATGTCTGCCAGACATGCAGAGATGCGATTCGCCACCCGGTCATCAGAAGGGGGAAAGGAGAAGATTAATTGTGTGTCGTCTGCATAGCAATGATAGGAGAGACCATGTGAGGTTATGACAGAGCCAAGTGACTTGGTGTATAGCGAGAATAGGAGAGGACCTAGAACAGAGCCCTGGGGGACACCAGTGGTGAGAGCGCGTGGTGAGGAGACAGATTCTCGCCACGCCACCTGGTAGGAGCGACCTGTCAGGTAGGACGCAATCCAAGCGTGGGCCGCGCCGGAGATGCCCAACTCGGAGAGGGTGGAGAGGAGGATCTGATGGTTCACAGTATCGAAGGCAGCCGATAGGTCTAGAAGGATGAGAGCAGAGGAGAGAGAGTTAGCTTTAGCAGTGCGGAGCGCCTCCGTGATACAGAGAAGAGCAGTCTCAGTTGAATGACTAGTCTTGAAACCTGACTGATTTGGATCAAGAAGGTCATTCAGAGAGAGATAGCGGGAGAGCTGGCCAAGGACGGCACGTTCAAGAGTTTTGGAGAGAAAAGAAAGAAGGGATACTGGTCTGTAGTTGTTGACATCGGAGGGATCGAGTGTAGGTTTTTTCAGAAGGGGTGCAACTCTCGCTCTCTTGAAGACGGAAGGGACGTAGCCAACGGTCAGGGATGAGTTGATGAGCGAGGTGAGGTAAGGGAGAAGGTCTCCGGAAATGGTCTGGAGAAGAGACGAGGGGATAGGGTCAAGCGGGCAGGTTGTTGGGCGGCCGGCCGTCACAAGACGCGAGATTTCATCTGAGAGAGAGGGGAGAAAGAGGTCAGAGCACAGGGTAGGGCAGTGTGAGCAGAACCAGCGGTGCCGTTTGACTTAGCAAACGAGGATCGGATGTCGTCGACCTTCTTTTCAAAATGGTTGACGAAGTCATCTGCAGAGAGGGAGGAGGGGGGGGGGGTTCAGGAGGGAGGAGAAGGTAGCAAAGAGCTTCCTAGGGTTAGAGGCAGATGCTTGGAATTTAGAGTGGTAGAAAATGGCTTTAGCAGCAGGGACAGGGAGGAAAATGTAGAGAGGAGGGAGTGAAAGGATGCCAGGTCCGCAGGGAGGCGAGTTTTCCTCCATTTCCGCTCGGCTGCCCGGAGCCCTGTTCTAGAAAAATGGAAGGCAAATGTCAAAACGAACCTTGATGGGCGGCCCTTACGAAAAAAAGATAGAGGTCAATGAGAGTGTCGACTTTGGTCAACAAATCAAATCAAATTTGATTTGTCACATACACATGGTTAGCAATGTTAATGAACAGGGAGTACAGGAGAGGGCAGAGAGCACACCCTTGTGGGGCCCCAGTGTTGAGGATCAGCGGGGTGGAGATGTTGTTTCCTACCCTCACCACCTGGGGGCGGCCCGTTAGGAAGTCCAGGACCAAGTTGCAGAACGACAGATTTTCACCTTGTCAGCTCGGGTATCCATTCTTGCAACCTTGCAGTTAACTAGTCCAACGCAATAACGACCTGCCTCTTGTTGCACTCCACAAGGAGACTTCCTGTTATGCGAATGCAGTAAGCCAAGGTAAGTTGCTAGCCGGCCCTTTTGCAATGTAACGTTAGCTAATGCAGAAGGACAAAAATGATAGCAACCTTTCATTTGGAAACAGGCTAAAAACAATCAAACATAGCCTCATCTTTATCTCATTATAGCTAGCTAATACACCCGTGTGATATCCAGACAGCTAACTTTAGCTAGCTACTACTACTGGACAGTAGATGCTGTTAGAAACAACAACAAAAAACTGCATTCAACAATGCATGGCGATGTAGCTAAGGTTATTTACTCACGTATAGCGCAAGGGAATCGAAATCATCGTCAAGTATGTCCTCAAGAAGGGCATCTATATCTTCTCTGTCCGTTTTTCTGGGTGTATCGTCAGTGGTGCTGACGGTGTGAAGCGAGGAACAGTTTTAGCAAGCTAACGTTACATAGCTAACTACGTGATTTAGCTAACATGCTTGATGAAATAACAATGCATTTTAGGAAGGCTGGCGTTTGCAACTAATTAGTTATTGACTGTTGTCATGAACAGGAGTGCTTGATTGACAGGCGTAACCTAATTTCAAGTTGGTAAAGATTGATACCGTGGAGCTAGCGATTTATGTGTAGTGATACAATAACAGATACTGGCTATCTATGATACAATGTAAACGCCTGGGCATTACCAATCACAGGAGAAAAATATCACGTTGTCGGCAGGATTCGAACCTGCGCGGGAAGATCCCAATGGATTTCTAGTCCATCGCCTTAACCACTCGGCCACGACAACTACTGATATGTTTGAAAACTGAAACCGGTAATAGCCAACATAAAATTACAAATATATCAGACACTGACTGATATTATGTTTTAGCAAAACTCAAATTACGTTGGTAACCATTTTTTACAGGCTGTATCACAACCGGCAGTGATTGATAGGCCCAGAGGGCAGCGCACAATTGGCCCTGCGTCATCCGGGTTTGGCAGGTGTCGGCCTTCATTGAAAATACGAACTTGTTCTTAACTGATTTGCCTAGTTAAATAATAAATAAATAAAAATAGCAATAAGGCACCTCGGGGATTGTGGTATATCGCCAAAGGGGAGATCAAGCTGATCCTAACTGTTATAGGCCTATTTCTATTTTTCCTCGTTCATCAAAAGTGTTGGAAAACTTGTCAATAATCAATTGACTGGCTTTCTTGATGTCTATAGTATTCTCTCTGGTATGCAATCTGGTTTTTCGTCTATGAGCCGTCCTCCCCCCAGCAGCCTACACTGATTTAACATTATCATAGTATTATGAAGAGAACATTGGTGAAAACTGTTCGTACAGAGAAAATCTGTTCAGAGCAAAGAAAAACATTATGTTCCCTGACCGGGAATCGAACCCGGGCCGCGGCGGTGAGAGCGCCGAATCCTAACCACTAGACCACCAGGGACCAGTTGGTTAGCTCATGTCGAAGGTCCACAATGGAAAGAACTAGGATGGTATTGTTTTCTGATTGGTCTGTGGACTTATTGTACAGGCAACCTGCAAATGAAAAAATAATACACAAATCCTTGAGCAACACTGGAAACTTTAAAAGAGTATATATCAGCACAGAGGAACTCTCTGGGGTCCAATTTAAAACATCCACATGCAGTATACAGTTTGTTTACATACTAAAACAAGCACACAATGAGAATATAACACAGTCACCTGTCACTCTGAGGTGAACCTGCCCCTCCTGGTTCTGCTCTCCTACAGGTGCTGCCAGGAGACACTTGTACTTCCAGGTAAAGAATTTTCTTCACATCTCCTTGCCGCATATTGACCTTGTGTTTTCAGCATCCTTCATAATCCTGCTGTGTAGGCAAACTGGAAAAATGTACATTTACATTTAAGTCATTTAGCAGACGCTCTTATCCAGAGCGACTTACAAATTGGTGCATTCACCTTATGACATCCAGTAGAACAGTCACTTTACAATAGTGCATCTAAATCTTAAAGGGGGGGTGAGAAGGATTACTTATCCTATCCAAGGTATTCCTTAAAGAGGTGGGGTTTCAGGTGTCTCCGGAAGGTGGTGATTGACTCCGCTGTCCTGGCGTCGTGAGGGAGTTTGTTCCACCATTGGGGGCCAGAGCAGCGAACAGTTTTGACTGGGCTGAGCGGGAACTGTACTTCCTCAGTGGTAGGGAGGCGAGCAGGCCAGAGGTGGATGAACGCAGTGCCCTTGTTTGGGTGTAGGGCCTGATCAGAGCCTGGAGGTACTGAGGTGCCGTTCCCCTCACAGCTCCGTAGGCAAGCACCATGGTCTTGTAGCGGATGCGAGCTTCAACTGGAAGCCAGTGGAGAGAGCGGAGGAGCGGGGTGACGTGAGAGAACTTGGGAAGGTTGAACACCAGACGGGCTGCGGCGTTCTGGATGAGTTGTAGGGGTTTAATGGCACAGGCAGGGACCCAGCCAACAGCGAGTTGCAGTAATCCAGACGGGAGATGACAAGTGCCTGGATTAGGACCTGCGCCGCTTCCTGTGTGAGGCAGGGTCGTACTCTGCGGATGTTGTAGAGCATGAACCTACAGGAACGGGCCACCGCCTTGATGTTAGTTGAGAACGACAGGGTGTTGTCCAGGATCACGCCAAGGTTCTTAGCGCTCTGGGAGGAGGACACAATGGAGTTGTCAACCGTGATGGCGAGATCATGGAACGGGCAGTCCTTCCCCGGGAGGAAGAGCAGCTCCGTCTTGCCGAGGTTCAGCTTGAGGTGGTGATCCGTCATCCACACTGATATGTCTGCCAGACATGCAGAGATGCGATTCGCCACCCGGTCATCAGAAGGGGGAAAGGAGAAGATTAATTGTGTGTCGTCTGCATAGCAATGATAGGAGAGACCATGTGAGGTTATGACAGAGCCAAGTGACTTGGTGTATAGCGAGAATAGGAGAGGACCTAGAACAGAGCCCTGGGGGACACCAGTGGTGAGAGCGCGTGGTGAGGAGACAGATTCTCGCCACGCCACCTGGTAGGAGCGACCTGTCAGGTAGGACGCAATCCAAGCGTGGGCCGCGCCGGAGATGCCCAACTCGGAGAGGGTGGAGAGGAGGATCTGATGGTTCACAGTATCGAAGGCAGCCGATAGGTCTAGAAGGATGAGAGCAGAGGAGAGAGAGTTAGCTTTAGCAGTGCGGAGCGCCTCCGTGATACAGAGAAGAGCAGTCTCAGTTGAATGACTAGTCTTGAAACCTGACTGATTTGGATCAAGAAGGTCATTCAGAGAGAGATAGCGGGAGAGCTGGCCAAGGACGGCACGTTCAAGAGTTTTGGAGAGAAAAGAAAGAAGGGATACTGGTCTGTAGTTGTTGACATCGGAGGGATCGAGTGTAGGTTTTTTCAGAAGGGGTGCAACTCTCGCTCTCTTGAAGACGGAAGGGACGTAGCCAACGGTCAGGGATGAGTTGATGAGCGAGGTGAGGTAAGGGAGAAGGTCTCCGGAAATGGTCTGGAGAAGAGACGAGGGGATAGGGTCAAGCGGGCAGGTTGTTGGGCGGCCGGCCGTCACAAGACGCGAGATTTCATCTGGAGAGAGAGGGGAGAAAGAGGTCAGAGCACAGGGTAGGGCAGTGTGAGCAGAACCAGCGGTGCCGTTTGACTTAGCAAACGAGGATCGGATGTCGTCGACCTTCTTTTCAAAATGGTTGACGAAGTCATCTGCAGAGAGGGAGGAGGGGGGTTCAGGAGGGAGGAGAAGGTAGCAAAGAGCTTCCTAGGGTTAGAGGCAGATGCTTGGAATTTAGAGTGGTAGAAAATGGCTTTAGCAGCAGGGACAGGGGAGGAAAATGTAGAGAGGAGGGAGTGAAAGGATGCCAGGTCCGCAGGGAGGCGAGTTTTCCTCCATTTCCGCTCGGCTGCCCGGAGCCCTGTTCTAGAAAAATGGAAGGCAAATGTCAAAACGAACCTTGATGGGCGGCCCTTACGAAAAAAAAAGATAGAGGTCAATGAGAGTGTCGACTTTGGTCAACAAATCAAATCAAATTTGATTTGTCACATACACATGGTTAGCAATGTTAATGAACAGGGAGTACAGGAGAGGGCAGAGAGCACACCCTTGTGGGGCCCCAGTGTTGAGGATCACCACCTGTGGGCTCAGTGGAGATGTTGTTTCCTACCCTCACCACCTGGGGGGCGGCCCGTTAGGAAGTCCAGGACCAAGTTGCAGAACGACAGATTTTCACCTTGTCAGCTCGGGTATCCATTCTTGCAACCTTGCAGTTAACTAGTCCAACGCAATAACGACCTGCCTCTTGTTGCACTCCACAAGGAGACTTCCTGTTATGCGAATGCAGTAAGCCAAGGTAAGTTGCTAGCCGGCCCTTTTGCAATGTAACGTTAGCTAATGCAGAAGGACAAAAATGATAGCAACCTTTCATTTGGAAACAGGCTAAAAACAATCAAACATAGCCTCATCTTTATCTCATTATAGCTAGCTAATACACCCGTGTGATATCCAGACAGCTAACTTTAGCTAGCTACTACTACTGGACAGTAGATGCTGTTAGAAACAACAACAAAAAACTGCATTCAACAATGCATGGCGATGTAGCTAAGGTTATTTACTCACGTATAGCGCAAGGGAATCGAAATCATCGTCAAGTATGTCCTCAAGAAGGGCATCTATATCTTCTCTGTCCGTTTTTCTGGGTGTATCGTCAGTGGTGCTGACGGTGTGAAGCGAGGAACAGTTTTAGCAAGCTAACGTTACATAGCTAACTACGTGATTTAGCTAACATGCTTGATGAAATAACAATGCATTTTAGGAAGGCTGGCGTTTGCAACTAATTAGTTATTGACTGTTGTCATGAACAGGAGTGCTTGATTGACAGGCGTAACCTAATTTCAAGTTGGTAAAGATTGATACCGTGGAGCTAGCGATTTATGTGTAGCGATACAATAACAGATACTGGCTATCTATGATACAATGTAAACGCCTGGGCATTACCAATCACAGGAGAAAAATATCACGTTGTCGGCAGGATTCGAACCTGCGCGGGAAGATCCCAATGGATTTCTAGTCCATCGCCTTAACCACTCGGCCACGACAACTACTGATATGTTTGAAAACTGAAACCGGTAATAGCCAACATAAAATTACAAATATATCAGACACTGACTGATATTATGTTTTAGCAAAACTCAAATTACGTTGGTAACCATTTTTTACAGGCTGTATCACAACCGGCAGTGATTGATAGGCCCAGAGGGCAGCGCACAATTGGCCCTGCGTCATCCGGGTTTGGCAGGTGTCGGCCTTCATTGAAAATACGAACTTGTTCTTAACTGATTTGCCTAGTTAAATAATAAATAAATAAAAATAGCAATAAGGCACCTCGGGGGATTGTGGTATATCGCCAAAGGGGGAGATCAAGCTGATCCTAACTGTTATAGGCCTATTTCTATTTTTCCTCGTTCATCAAAAGTGTTGGAAAACTTGTCAATAATCAATTGACTGGCTTTCTTGATGTCTATAGTATTCTCTCTGGTATGCAATCTGGTTTTCGTCTATGAGCCGTCCTCCCCCCAGCAGCCTACACTGATTTAACATTATCATAGTATTATGAAGAGAACATTGGTGAAAACTGTTCGTACAGAGAAAATCTGTTCAGAGCAAAGAAAAACATTATGTTCCCTGACCGGGAATCGAACCCGGGCCGCGGCGGTGAGAGCGCCGAATCCTAACCACTAGACCACCAGGGACCAGTTGGTTAGCTCATGTCGAAGGTCCACAATGGAAAGAACTAGGATGGTATTGTTTTCTGATTGGTCTGTGGACTTATTGTACAGGCAACCTGCAAATGAAAAAATAATACACAAATCCTTGAGCAACACTGGAAACTTTAAAAGAGTATATATCAGCACAGAGGAACTCTCTGGGGGTCCAATTTAAAACATCCACATGCAGTATACAGTTTGTTTACATACTAAAACAAGCACACAATGAGAATATAACACAGTCACCTGTCACTCTGAGGTGAACCTGCCCCTCCTGGTTCTGCTCTCCTACAGGTGCTGCCAGGAGACACTTGTACTTCCAGGTAAAGAATTTTCTTCACATCTCCTTGCCGCATATTGACCTTGTGTTTTCAGCATCCTTCATAATCCTGCTGTGTAGGCAAACTGGAAAAATGTACATTTACATTTACATTTAAGTCATTTAGCAGACGCTCTTATCCAGAGCGACTTACAAATTGGTGCATTCACCTTATGACATCCAGTAGAACAGTCACTTTACAATAGTGCATCTAAATCTTAAAGGGGGGGTGAGAAGGATTACTTATCCTATCCAAGGTATTCCTTAAAGAGGTGGGGTTTCAGGTGTCTCCGGAAGGTGGTGATTGACTCCGCTGTCCTGGCGTCGTGAGGGAGTTTGTTCCACCATTGGGGGGCCAGAGCAGCGAACAGTTTTGACTGGGCTGAGCGGGAACTGTACTTCCTCAGTGGTAGGGAGGCGAGCAGGCCAGAGGTGGATGAACGCAGTGCCCTTGTTTGGGTGTAGGGCCTGATCAGAGCCTGGAGGTACTGAGGTGCCGTTCCCCTCACAGCTCCGTAGGCAAGCACCATGGTCTTGTAGCGGATGCGAGCTTCAACTGGAAGCCAGTGGAGAGAGCGGAGGAGCGGGGTGACGTGAGAGAACTTGGGAAGGTTGAACACCAGACGGGCTGCGGCGTTCTGGATGAGTTGTAGGGGTTTAATGGCACAGGCAGGGATCCCAGCCAACAGTGAGTTGCAGTAATCCAGACGGGAGATGACAAGTGCCTGGATTAGGACCTGCGCCGCTTCCTGTGTGAGGCAGGGTCGTACTCTGCGGATGTTGTAGAGCATGAACCTACAGGAACGGGCCACCGCCTTGATGTTAGTTGAGAACGACAGGGTGTTGTCCAGGATCACGCCAAGGTTCTTAGCGCTCTGGGAGGAGGACACAATGGAGTTGTCAACCGTGATGGCGAGATCATGGAACGGGCAGTCCTTCCCCGGGAGGAAGAGCAGCTCCGTCTTGCCGAGGTTCAGCTTGAGGTGGTGATCCGTCATCCACACTGATATGTCTGCCAGACATGCAGAGATGTGATTCGCCACCCGGTC
Source organism: Oncorhynchus gorbuscha (assembly GCF_021184085.1). Lineage (NCBI taxonomy): Eukaryota > Metazoa > Chordata > Actinopteri > Salmoniformes > Salmonidae > Oncorhynchus > Oncorhynchus gorbuscha. The sequence continues at coordinate 65,876,766 of NC_060187.1, read as the reverse complement.
ATCAGAAGGGGGAAAGGAGAAGATTAATTGTGTGTCGTCTGCATAGCAATGATAGGAGAGACCATGTGAGGTTATGACAGAGCCAAGTGACTTGGTGTATAGCGAGAATAGGAGAGGACCTAGAACAGAGCCCTGTGGGACACCAGTGGTGAGAGCGCGTGGTGAGGAGACAGATTCTCGCCACGCCACCTGGTAGGAGCGACCTGTCAGGTAGGACGCAATCCAAGCGTGGGCCGCGCCGGAGATGCCCAACTCGGAGAGGGTGGAGAGGAGGATCTGATGGTTCACAGTATCGAAGGCAGCCGATAGGTCTAGAAGGATGAGAGCAGAGGAGAGAGAGTTAGCTTTAGCAGTGCGGAGCGCCTCCGTGATACAGAGAAGAGCAGTCTCAGTTGAATGACTAGTCTTGAAACCTGACTGATTTGGATCAAGAAGGTCATTCAGAGAGAGATAGCGGGAGAGCTGGCCAAGGACGGCACGTTCAAGAGTTTTGGAGAGAAAAGAAAGAAGGGATACTGGTCTGTAGTTGTTGACATCGGAGGGATCGAGTGTAGGTTTTTTCAGAAGGGGTGCAACTCTCGCTCTCTTGAAGACGGAAGGGACGTAGCCAACGGTCAGGGATGAGTTGATGAGCGAGGTGAGGTAAGGGAGAAGGTCTCCGGAAATGGTCTGGAGAAGAGACGAGGGGATAGGGTCAAGCGGGCAGGTTGTTGGGCGGCCGGCCGTCACAAGACGCGAGATTTCATCTGGAGAGAGAGGGGAGAAAGAGGTCAGAGCACAGGGTAGGGCAGTGTGAGCAGAACCAGCGGTGCCGTTTGACTTAGCAAACGAGGATCGGATGTCGTCGACCTTCTTTTCAAAATGGTTGACGAAGTCATCTGCAGAGAGGGAGGAGGGGGGGGGGGATTCAGGAGGGAGGAGAAGGTAGCAAAGAGCTTCCTAGGGTTAGAGGCAGATGCTTGGAATTTAGAGTGGTAGAAAATGGCTTTAGCAGCAGGGACAGGGGAGGAAAATGTAGAGAGGAGGGAGTGAAAGGATGCCAGGTCCGCAGGGAGGCGAGTTTTCCTCCATTTCCGCTCGGCTGCCCGGAGCCCTGTTCTAGAAAAATGGAAGGCAAATGTCAAAACGAACCTTGATGGGCGGCCCTTACGAAAAAAAGATAGAGGTCAATGAGAGTGTCGACTTTGGTCAACAAATCAAATCAAATTTGATTTGTCACATACACATGGTTAGCAATGTTAATGAACAGGGAGTACAGGAGAGGGCAGAGAGCACACCCTTGTGGGGCCCCAGTGTTGAGGATCAGCGGGGTGGAGATGTTGTTTCCTACCCTCACCACCTGTGGTCCTTCTGTAGCTCAGTTGGTAGAGCATGGCGCTTGTAACGCCAGGGTAGTGGGTTCGATCCCCGGGACCACCCATACGTAGAATGTATGCACACATGACTGTAAGTCGCTTTGGATAAAAGCGTCTGCTAAATGGCATATATTATTATTATTATTATTACCTGGGGGCGGCCCGTTAGGAAGTCCAGGACCAAGTTGCAGAACGACAGATTTTCACCTTGTCAGCTCGGGTATCCATTCTTGCAACCTTGCAGTTAACTAGTCCAACGCAATAACGACCTGCCTCTTGTTGCACTCCACAAGGAGACTTCCTGTTATGCGAATGCAGTAAGCCAAGGTAAGTTGCTAGCCGGCCCTTTTGCAATGTAACGTTAGCTAATGCAGAAGGACAAAAATGATAGCAACCTTTCATTTGGAAACAGGCTAAAAACAATCAAACATAGCCTCATCTTTATCTCATTATAGCTAGCTAATACACCCGTGTGATATCCAGACAGCTAACTTTAGCTAGCTACTACTACTGGACAGTAGATGCTGTTAGAAACAACAACAAAAAACTGCATTCAACAATGCATGGCGATGTAGCTAAGGTTATTTACTCACGTATAGCGCAAGGGAATCGAAATCATCGTCAAGTATGTCCTCAAGAAGGGCATCTATATCTTCTCTGTCCGTTTTTCTGGGTGTATCGTCAGTGGTGCTGACGGTGTGAAGCGAGGAACAGTTTTAGCAAGCTAACGTTACATAGCTAACTACGTGATTTAGCTAACATGCTTGATGAAATAACAATGCATTTTAGGAAGGCTGGCGTTTGCAACTAATTAGTTATTGACTGTTGTCATGAACAGGAGTGCTTGATTGACAGGCGTAACCTAATTTCAAGTTGGTAAAGATTGATACCGTGGAGCTAGCGATTTATGTGTAGCGATACAATAACAGATACTGGCTATCTATGATACAATGTAAACGCCTGGGCATTACCAATCACAGGAGAAAAATATCACGTTGTCGGCAGGATTCGAACCTGCGCGGGAAGATCCCAATGGATTTCTAGTCCATCGCCTTAACCACTCGGCCACGACAACTACTGATATGTTTGAAAACTGAAACCGGTAATAGCCAACATAAAATTACAAATATATCAGACACTGACTGATATTATGTTTTAGCAAAACTCAAATTACGTTGGTAACCATTTTTTACAGGCTGTATCACAACCGGCAGTGATTGATAGGCCCAGAGGGCAGCGCACAATTGGCCCTGCGTCATCCGGGTTTGGCAGGTGTCGGCCTTCATTGAAAATACGAACTTGTTCTTAACTGATTTGCCTAGTTAAATAATAAATAAATAAAAATAGCAATAAGGCACCTCGGGGGATTGTGGTATATCGCCAAAGGGGAGATCAAGCTGATCCTAACTGTTATAGGCCTATTTCTATTTTTCCTCGTTCATCAAAAGTGTTGGAAAACTTGTCAATAATCAATTGACTGGCTTTCTTGATGTCTATAGTATTCTCTCTGGTATGCAATCTGGTTTTTCGTCTATGAGCCGTCCTCCCCCCAGCAGCCTACACTGATTTAACATTATCATAGTATTATGAAGAGAACATTGGTGAAAACTGTTCGTACAGAGAAAATCTGTTCAGAGCAAAGAAAAACATTATGTTCCCTGACCGGGAATCGAACCCGGGCCGCGGCGGTGAGAGCACCGAATCCTAACCACTAGACCACCAGGGACCAGTTGGTTAGCTCATGTCGAAGGTCCACAATGGAAAGAACTAGGATGGTATTGTTTTCTGATTGGTCTGTGGACTTATTGTACAGGCAACCTGCAAATGAAAAAATAATACACAAATCCTTGAGCAACACTGGAAACTTTAAAAGAGTATATATCAGCACAGAGGAACTCTCTGGGGGTCCAATTTAAAACATCCACATGCAGTATACAGTTTGTTTACATACTAAAACAAGCACACAATGAGAATATAACACAGTCACCTGTCACTCTGAGGTGAACCTGCCCCTCCTGGTTCTGCTCTCCTACAGGTGCTGCCAGGAGACACTTGTACTTCCAGGTAAAGAATTTTCTTCACATCTCCTTGCCGCATATTGACCTTGTGTTTTCAGCATCCTTCATAATCCTGCTGTGTAGGCAAACTGGAAAAATGTACATTTACATTTAAGTCATTTAGCAGACGCTCTTATCCAGAGCGACTTACAAATTGGTGCATTCACCTTATGACATCCAGTAGAACAGTCACTTTACAATAGTGCATCTAAATCTTAAAGGGGGGTGAGAAGGATTACTTATCCTATCCAAGGTATTCCTTAAAGAGGTGGGGTTTCAGGTGTCTCCGGAAGGTGGTGATTGACTCCGCTGTCCTGGCGTCGTGAGGGAGTTTGTTCCACCATTGGGGGCCAGAGCAGCGAACAGTTTTGACTGGGCTGAGCGGGAACTGTACTTCCTCAGTGGTAGGGAGGCGAGCAGGCCAGAGGTGGATGAACGCAGTGCCCTTGTTTGGGTGTAGGGCCTGATCAGAGCCTGGAGGTACTGAGGTGCCGTTCCCCTCACAGCTCCGTAGGCAAGCACCATGGTCTTGTAGCGGATGCGAGCTTCAACTGGAAGCCAGTGGAGAGAGCGGAGGAGCGGGGTGACGTGAGAGAACTTGGGAAGGTTGAACACCAGACGGGCTGCGGCGTTCTGGATGAGTTGTAGGGGTTTAATGGCACAGGCAGGGACCCAGCCAACAGCGAGTTGCAGTAATCCAGACGGGAGATGACAAGTGCCTGGATTAGGACCTGCGCCGCTTCCTGTGTGAGGCAGGGTCGTACTCTGCGGATGTTGTAGAGCATGAACCTACAGGAACGGGCCACCGCCTTGATGTTAGTTGAGAACGACAGGGTGTTGTCCAGGATCACGCCAAGGTTCTTAGCGCTCTGGGAGGAGGACACAATGGAGTTGTCAACCGTGATGGCGAGATCATGGAACGGGCAGTCCTTCCCCGGGAGGAAGAGCAGCTCCGTCTTGCCGAGGTTCAGCTTGAGGTGGTGATCCGTCATCCACACTGATATGTCTGCCAGACATGCAGAGATGCGATTCGCCACCCGGTCATCAGAAGGGGGAAAGGAGAAGATTAATTGTGTGTCGTCTGCATAGCAATGATAGGAGAGACCATGTGAGGTTATGACAGAGCCAAGTGACTTGGTGTATAGCGAGAATAGGAGAGGACCTAGAACAGAGCCCTGGGGGACACCAGTGGTGAGAGCGCGTGGTGAGGAGACAGATTCTCGCCACGCCACCTGGTAGGAGCGACCTGTCAGGTAGGACGCAATCCAAGCGTGGGCCGCGCCGGAGATGCCCAACTCGGAGAGGGTGGAGAGGAGGATCTGATGGTTCACAGTATCGAAGGCAGCCGATAGGTCTAGAAGGATGAGAGCAGAGGAGAGAGAGTTAGCTTTAGCAGTGCGGAGCGCCTCCGTGATACAGAGAAGAGCAGTCTCAGTTGAATGACTAGTCTTGAAACCTGACTGATTTGGATCAAGAAGGTCATTCAGAGAGAGATAGCGGGAGAGCTGGCCAAGGACGGCACGTTCAAGAGTTTTGGAGAGAAAAGAAAGAAGGGATACTGGTCTGTAGTTGTTGACATCGGAGGGATCGAGTGTAGGTTTTTTCAGAAGGGGTGCAACTCTCGCTCTCTTGAAGACGGAAGGGACGTAGCCAACGGTCAGGGATGAGTTGATGAGCGAGGTGAGGTAAGGGAGAAGGTCTCCGGAAATGGTCTGGAGAAGAGAGGAGGGGATAGGGTCAAGCGGGCAGGTTGTTGGGCGGCCGGCCGTCACAAGACGCGAGATTTCATCTGGAGAGAGAGGGGAGAAAGAGGTCAGAGCACAGGGTAGGGCAGTGTGAGCAGAACCAGCGGTGCCGTTTGACTTAGCAAACGAGGATCGGATGTCGTCGACCTTCTTTTCAAAATGGTTGACGAAGTCATCTGCAGAGAGGGAGGGGGGGGGATTCAGGAGGGAGGAGAAGGTAGCAAAGAGCTTCCTAGGGTTAGAGGCAGATGCTTGGAATTTAGAGTGGTAGAAAATGGCTTTAGCAGCAGAGACAGAGGAGGAAAATGTAGAGAGGAGGGAGTGAAAGGATGCCAGGTCCGCAGGGAGGCGAGTTTTCCTCCATTTCCGCTCGGCTGCCCGGAGCCCTGTTCTAGAAAAATGGAAGGCAAATGTCAAAACGAACCTTGATGGGCGGCCCTTACGAAAAAAAAAAGATAGAGGTCAATGAGAGTGTCGACTTTGGTCAACAAATCAAATTTGATTTGTCACATACACATGGTTAGCAATGTTAATGAACAGGGAGTACAGGAGAGGGCAGAGAGCACACCCTTGTGGGGCCCCAGTGTTGAGGATCAGCGGGGTGGAGATGTTGTTTCCTACCCTCACCACCTGGGGGCGGCCCGTTAGGAAGTCCAGGACCAAGTTGCAGAACGACAGATTTTCACCTTGTCAGCTCGGGTATCCATTCTTGCAACCTTGCAGTTAACTAGTCCAACGCAATAACGACCTGCCTCTTGTTGCACTCCACAAGGAGACTTCCTGTTATGCGAATGCAGTAAGCCAAGGTAAGTTGCTAGCCGGCCCTTTTGCAATGTAACGTTAGCTAATGCAGAAGGACAAAAATGATAGCAACCTTTCATTTGGAAACAGGCTAAAAACAATCAAACATAGCCTCATCTTTATCTCATTATAGCTAGCTAATACACCCGTGTGATATCCAGACAGCTAACTTTAGCTAGCTACTACTACTGGACAGTAGATGCTGTTAGAAACAACAACAAAAAACTGCATTCAACAATGCATGGCGATGTAGCTAAGGTTATTTACTCACGTATAGCGCAAGGGAATCGAAATCATCGTCAAGTATGTCCTCAAGAAGGGCATCTATATCTTCTCTGTCCGTTTTTCTGGGTGTATCGTCAGTGGTGCTGACGGTGTGAAGCGAGGAACAGTTTTAGCAAGCTAACGTTACATAGCTAACTACGTGATTTAGCTAACATGCTTGATGAAATAACAATGCATTTTAGGAAGGCTGGCGTTTGCAACTAATTAGTTATTGACTGTTGTCATGAACAGGAGTGCTTGATTGACAGGCGTAACCTAATTTCAAGTTGGTAAAGATTGATACCGTGGAGCTAGCGATTTATGTGTAGTGATACAATAACAGATACTGGCTATCTATGATACAATGTAAACGCCTGGGCATTACCAATCACAGGAGAAAAATATCACGTTGTCGGCAGGATTCGAACCTGCGCGGGAAGATCCCAATGGATTTCTAGTCCATCGCCTTAACCACTCAGCCACGACAACTACTGATATGTTTGAAAACTGAAACCGGTAATAGCCAACATAAAATTACAAATATATCAGACACTGACTGATATTATGTTTTAGCAAAACTCAAATTACGTTGGTAACCATTTTTTACAGGCTGTATCACAACCGGCAGTGATTGATAGGCCCAGAGGGCAGCGCACAATTGGCCCTGCGTCATCCGGGTTTGGCAGGTGTCGGCCTTCATTGAAAATACGAACTTGTTCTTAACTGATTTGCCTAGTTAAATAATAAATAAATAAAAATAGCAATAAGGCACCTCGGGGGATTGTGGTATATCGCCAAAGGGGGAGATCAAGCTGATCCTAACTGTTATAGGCCTATTTCTATTTTTCCTCGTTCATCAAAAGTGTTGGAAAACTTGTCAATAATCAATTGACTGGCTTTCTTGATGTCTATAGTATTCTCTCTGGTATGCAATCTGGTTTTTCGTCTATGAGCCGTCCTCCCCCCAGCAGCCTACACTGATTTAACATTATCATAGTATTATGAAGAGAACATTGGTGAAAACTGTTCATACAGAGAAAATCTGTTCAGAGCAAAGAAAAACATTATGTTCCCTGACCGGGAATCGAACCCGGGCCAGGGCGGTGAGAGCGCCGAATCCTAACCACTAGACCACCAGGGACCAGTTGGTTAGCTCATGTCGAAGGTCCACAATGGAAAGAACTAGGATGGTATTGTTTTCTGATTGGTCTGTGGACTTATTGTACAGGCAACCTGCAAATGAAAAAATAATACACAAATCCTTGAGCAACACTGGAAACTTTAAAAGAATATATATCAGCACAGAGGAACTCTCTGGGGGTCCAATTTAAAACATCCACATGCAGTATACAGTTTGTTTACATACTAAAACAAGCACACAATGAGAATATAACACAGTCACCTGTCACTCTGAGGTGAACCTGCCCCTCCTGGTTCTGCTCTCCTACAGGTGCTTTGCCAGGAGACACTTGTACTTCCAGGTAAAGAATTTTCTTCACATCTCCTTGCCGCATATTGACCTTGTGTTTTCAGCATCCTTCATAATCCTGCTGTGTAGGCAAACTGGAAAAATGTACATTTACATTTAAGTCATTTAGCAGACGCTCTTATCCAGAGCGACTTACAAATTGGTGCATTCACCTTATGACATCCAGTAGAACAGTCACTTTACAATAGTGCATCTAAATCTTAAAGGGGGGTGAGAAGGATTACTTATCCTATCCAAGGTATTCCTTAAAGAGGTGGGGTTTCAGGTGTCTCCGGAAGGTGGTGATTGACTCCGCTGTCCTGGCGTCGTGAGGGAGTTTGTTCCACCATTGGGGGCCAGAGCAGCGAACAGTTTTGACTGGGCTGAGCGGGAACTGTACTTCCTCAGTGGTAGGGAGGCGAGCAGGCCAGAGGTGGATGAACGCAGTGCCCTTGTTTGGGTGTAGGGCCTGATCAGAGCCTGGAGGTACTGAGGTGCCGTTCCCCTCACAGCTCCGTAGGCAAGCACCATGGTCTTGTAGCGGATGCGAGCTTCAACTGGAAGCCAGTGGAGAGAGCGGAGGAGCGGGGTGACGTGAGAGAACTTGGGAAGGTTGAACACCAGACGGGCTGCGGCGTTCTGGATGAGTTGTAGGGGTTTAATGGCACAGGCAGGGACCCAGCCAACAGCGAGTTGCAGTAATCCAGACGGGAGATGACAAGTGCCTGGATTAGGACCTGCGCCGCTTCCTGTGTGAGGCAGGGTCGTACTCTGCGGATGTTGTAGAGCATGAACCTACAGGAACGGGCCACCGCCTTGATGTTAGTTGAGAACGACAGGGTGTTGTCCAGGATCACGCCAAGGTTCTTAGCGCTCTGGGAGGAGGACACAATGGAGTTGTCAACCGTGATGGCGAGATCATGGAACGGGCAGTCCTTCCCGGGAGGAAGAGCAGCTCCGTCTTGCCGAGGTTCAGCTTGAGGTGGTGATCCGTCATCCACACTGATATGTCTGCCAGACATGCAGAGATGCGATTCGCCACCCGGTCATCAGAAGGGGGAAAGGAGAAGATTAATTGTGTGTCGTCTGCATAGCAATGATAGGAGAGACCATGTGAGGTTATGACAGAGCCAAGTGACTTGGTGTATAGCGAGAATAGGAGAGGACCTAGAACAGAGCCCTGGGGGACACCAGTGGTGAGAGCGCGTGGTGAGGAGACAGATTCTCGCCACGCCACCTGGTAGGAGCGACCTGTCAGGTAGGACGCAATCCAAGCGTGGGCCGCGCCGGAGATGCCCAACTCGGAGAGGGTGGAGAGGAGGATCTGATGGTTCACAGTATCGAAGGCAGCCGATAGGTCTAGAAGGATGAGAGCAGAGGAGAGAGAGTTAGCTTTAGCAGTGCGGAGCGCCTCCGTGATACAGAGAAGAGCAGTCTCAGTTGAATGACTAGTCTTGAAACCTGACTGATTTGGATCAAGAAGGTCATTCAGAGAGAGATAGCGGGAGAGCTGGCCAAGGACGGCACGTTCAAGAGTTTTGGAGAGAAAAGAAAGAAGGGATACTGGTCTGTAGTTGTTGACATCGGAGGGATCGAGTGTAGGTTTTTTCAGAAGGGGTGCAACTCTCGCTCTCTTGAAGACGGAAGGGACGTAGCCAACGGTCAGGGATGAGTTGATGAGCGAGGTGAGGTAAGGGAGAAGGTCTCCGGAAATGGTTTGGAGAAGAGAGGAGGGGATAGGGTCAAGCGGGCAGGTTGTTGGGCGGCCGGCCGTCACAAGACGCGAGATTTCATCTGGAGAGAGAGGGGAGAAAGAGGTCAGAGCACAGGGTAGGGCAGTGTGAGCAGAACCAGCGGTGCCGTTTGACTTAGCAAACGAGGATCGGATGTCATCGACCTTCTTTTCAAAATGGTTGACGAAGTCATCTGCAGAGAGGGAGGGGGGGGATTCAGGAGGGAGGAGAAGGTAGCAAAGAGCTTCCTAGGGTTAGAGGCAGATGCTTGGAATTTAGAGTGGTAGAAAATGGCTTTAGCAGCAGAGACAGAGGAGGAAAATGTAGAGAGGAGGGAGTGAAAGGATGCCAGGTCCGCAGGGAGGCGAGTTTTCCTCCATTTCCGCTCGGCTGCCCGGAGCCCTGTTCTAGAAAAATGGAAGGCAAATGTCAAAACGAACCTTGATGGGCGGCCCTTACGAAAAAAAAGATAGAGGTCAATGAGAGTGTCGACTTTGGTCAACAAATCAAATCAAATTTGATTTGTCACATACACATGGTTAGCAATGTTAATGAACAGGGAGTACAGGAGAGGGCAGAGAGCACACCCTTGTGGGGCCCCAGTGTTGAGGATCAGCGGGGTGGAGATGTTGTTTCCTACCCTCACCACCTGGGGGCGGCCCGTTAGGAAGTCCAGGACCAAGTTGCAGAACGACAGATTTTCACCTTGTCAGCTCGGGTATCCATTCTTGCAACCTTGCAGTTAACTAGTCCAACGCAATAACGACCTGCCTCTTGTTGCACTCCACAAGGAGACTTCCTGTTATGCGAATGCAGTAAGCCAAGGTAAGTTGCTAGCCGGCCCTTTTGCAATGTAACGTTAGCTAATGCAGAAGGACAAAAATGATAGCAACCTTTCATTTGGAAACAGGCTAAAAACAATCAAACATAGCCTCATCTTTATCTCATTATAGCTAGCTAATACACCCGTGTGATATCCAGACAGCTAACTTTAGCTAGCTACTACTACTGGACAGTAGATGCTGTTAGAAACAACAACAAAAAACTGCATTCAACAATGCATGGCGATGTAGCTAAGGTTATTTACTCACGTATAGCGCAAGGGAATCGAAATCATCGTCAAGTATGTCCTCAAGAAGGGCATCTATATCTTCTCTGTCCGTTTTTCTGGGTGTATCGTCAGTGGTGCTGACGGTGTGAAGCGAGGAACAGTTTTAGCAAGCTAACGTTACATAGCTAACTACGTGATTTAGCTAACATGCTTGATGAAATAACAATGCATTTTAGGAAGGCTGGCGTTTGCAACTAATTAGTTATTGACTGTTGTCATGAACAGGAGTGCTTGATTGACAGGCGTAACCTAATTTCAAGTTGGTAAAGATTGATACCGTGGAGCTAGCGATTTATGTGTAGTGATACAATAACAGATACTGGCTATCTATGATACAATGTAAACGCCTGGGCATTACCAATCACAGGAGAAAAATATCACGTTGACGGCAGGATTCGAACCTGCGCGGGAAGATCCCAATGGATTTCTAGTCCATCGCCTTAACCACTCAGCCACGACAACTACTGATACGTTTGAAAACTGAAACCGGTAATAGCCAACATAAAATTACAAATATATCAGACACTGACTGATATTATGTTTTAGCAAAACTCAAATTACGTTGGTAACCATTTTTTACAGGCTGTATCACAACCGGCAGTGATTGATAGGCCCAGAGGGCAGCGCACAATTGGCCCTGCGTCATCCGGGTTTGGCAGGTGTCGGCCTTCATTGAAAATACGAACTTGTTCTTAACTGATTTGCCTAGTTAAATAATAAATAAATAAAAATAGCAATAAGGCACCTCGGGGGATTGTGGTATATCGCCAAAGGGGGAGATCAAGCTGATCCTAACTGTTATAGGCCTATTTCTATTTTTCCTCGTTCATCAAAAGTGTTGGAAAACTTGTCAATAATCAATTGACTGGCTTTCTTGATGTCTATAGTATTCTCTCTGGTATGCAATCTGGTTTTTCGTCTATGAGCCGTCCTCCCCCCAGCAGCCTACACTGATTTAACATTATCATAGTATTATGAAGAGAACATTGGTGAAAACTGTTCGTACAGAGAAAATCTGTTCAGAGCAAAGAAAAACATTATGTTCCCTGACCGGGAATCGAACCCGGGCCGCGGCGGTGAGAGCGCCGAATCCTAACCACTAGACCACCAGGGACCAGTTGGTTAGCTCATGTCGAAGGTCCACAATGGAAAGAACTAGGATGGTATTGTTTTCTGATTGGTCTGTGGACTTATTGTACAGGCAACCTGCAAATGAAAAAATAATACACAAATCCTTGAGCAACACTGGAAACTTTAAAAGAGTATATATCAGCACAGAGGAACTCTCTGGGGGTCCAATTTAAAACATCCACATGCAGTATACAGTTTGTTTACATACTAAAACAAGCACACAATGAGAATATAACACAGTCACCTGTCACTCTGAGGTGAACCTGCCCCTCCTGGTTCTGCTCTCCTACAGGTGCTGCCAGGAGACACTTGTACTTCCAGGTAAAGAATTTTCTTCACATCTCCTTGCCGCATATTGACCTTGTGTTTTCAGCATCCTTCATAATCCTGCTGTGTAGGCAAACTGGAAAAATGTACATTTACATTTAAGTCATTTAGCAGACGCTCTTATCCAGAGCGACTTACAAATTGGTGCATTCACCTTATGACATCCAGTAGAACAGTCACTTTACAATAGTGCATCTAAATCTTAAAGGGGGGGGGGTGAGAAGGATTACTTATCCTATCCAAGGTATTCCTTAAAGAGGTGGGGTTTCAGGTGTTTCCGGAAGGTGGTGATTGACTCCGCTGTCCTGGCGTCGTGAGGGAGTTTGTTCCACCATTGGGGGGCCAGAGCAGCGAACAGTTTTGACTGGGCTGAGCGGGAACTGTACTTCCTCAGTGGTAGGGAGGCGAGCAGGCCAGAGGTGGATGAACGCAGTGCCCTTGTTTGGGTGTAGGGCCTGATCAGAGCCTGGAGGTACTGAGGTGCCGTTCCCCTCACAGCTCCGTAGGCAAGCACCATGGTCTTGTAGCGGATGCGAGCTTCAACTGGAAGCCAGTGGAGAGAGCGGAGGAGCGGGGTGACGTGAGAGAACTTGGGAAGGTTGAACACCAGACGGGCTGCGGCGTTCTGGATGAGTTGTAGGGGTTTAATGGCACAGGCAGGGACCCAGCCAACAGCGAGTTGCAGTAATCCAGACGGGAGATGACAAGTGCCTGGATTAGGACCTGCGCCGCTTCCTGTGTGAGGCAGGGTCGTACTCTGCGGATGTTGTAGAGCATGAACCTACAGGAACGGGCCACCGCCTTGATGTTAGTTGAGAACGACAGGGTGTTGTCCAGGATCACGCCAAGGTTCTTAGCGCTCTGGGAGGAGGACACAATGGAGTTGTCAACCGTGATGGCGAGATCATGGAACGGGCAGTCCTTCCCCGGGAGGAAGAGCAGCTCCGTCTTGCCGAGGTTCAGCTTGAGGTGGTGATCCGTCATCCACACTGATATGTCTGCCAGACATGCAGAGATGCGATTCGCCACCCGGTCATCAGAAGGGGGAAAGGAGAAGATTAATTGTGTGTCGTCTGCATAGCAATGATAGGAGAGACCATGTGAGGTTATGACAGAGCCAAGTGACTTGGTGTATAGCGAGAATAGGAGAGGACCTAGAACAGAGCCCTGGGGGACACCAGTGGTGAGAGCGCGTGGTGAGGAGACAGATTCTCGCCACGCCACCTGGTAGGAGCGACCTGTCAGGTAGGACGCAATCCAAGCGTGGGCCGCGCCGGAGATGCCCAACTCGGAGAGGGTGGAGAGGAGGATCTGATGGTTCACAGTATCGAAGGCAGCCGATAGGTCTAGAAGGATGAGAGCAGAGGAGAGAGAGTTAGCTTTAGCAGTGCGGAGCGCCTCCGTGATGCAGAGAAGAGCAGTCTCAGTTGAATGACTAGTCTTGAAACCTGACTGATTTGGATCAAGAAGGTCATTCAGAGAGAGATAGCGGGAGAGCTGGCCAAGGACGGCACGTTCAAGAGTTTTGGAGAGAAAAGAAAGAAGGGATACTGGTCTGTAGTTGTTGACATCGGAGGGATCGAGTGTAGGTTTTTTCAGAAGGGGTGCAACTCTCGCTCTCTTGAAGACGGAAGGGACGTAGCCAACGGTCAGGGATGAGTTGATGAGCGAGGTGAGGTAAGGGAGAAGGTCTCCGGAAATGGTCTGGAGAAGAGAGGAGGGGATAGGGTCAAGCGGGCAGGTTGTTGGGCGGCCGGCCGTCACAAGACGCAAGATTTCATCTGGAGAGAGAGGGGAGAAAGAGGTCAGAGAACAGGGTAGGGCAGTGTGAGCAGAACCAGCGGTGCCGTTTGACTTAGCAAACGAGGATCGGATGTCATCGACCTTCTTTTCAAAATGGTTGACGAAGTCATCTGCAGAGAGAGAGGAGGGAGGGGGGGGAGGATTCAGGAGGGAGGAGAAGGTGGCAAAGAGCTTCCTAGGGTTAGAGGCAGATGCTTGGAATTTAGAGTGGTAGAAAATGGCTTTAGCAGCAGAGACAGAGGAGGAAAATGTAGAGAGGAGGGAGTGAAAGGATGCCAGGTCCACAGGGAGGCGAGTTTTCCTCCATTTCCGCTCGGCTGCCCGGAGCCCTGTTCTAGAAAAATGGAAGGCAAATGTCAAAACGAACCTTGATGGGCGGCCCTTACGAAAAAAAGATAGAGGTCAATGAGAGTGTCGACTTTGGTCAACAAATCAAATCAAATTTGATTTGTCACATACACATGGTTAGCAATGTTAATGAACAGGGAGTACAGGAGAGGGCAGAGAGCACACCCTTGTGGGGCCCCAGTGTTGAGGATCAGCGGGGTGGAGATGTTGTTTCCTACCCTCACCACCTGGGGGCGGCCCGTTAGGAAGTCCAGGACCAAGTTGCAGAACGACAGATTTTCACCTTGTCAGCTCGGGTATCCATTCTTGCAACCTTGCAGTTAACTAGTCCAACGCAATAACGACCTGCCTCTTGTTGCACTCCACAAGGAGACTTCCTGTTATGCGAATGCAGTAAGCCAAGGTAAGTTGCTAGCCGGCCCTTTTGCAATGTAACGTTAGCTAATGCAGAAGGACAAAAATGATAGCAACCTTTCATTTGGAAACAGGCTAAAAACAATCAAACATAGCCTCATCTTTATCTCATTATAGCTAGCTAATACACCCGTGTGATATCCAGACAGCTAACTTTAGCTAGCTACTACTACTGGACAGTAGATGCTGTTAGAAACAACAACAAAAAACTGCATTCAACAATGCATGGCGATGTAGCTAAGGTTATTTACTCACGTATAGCGCAAGGGAATCGAAATCATCGTCAAGTATGTCCTCAAGAAGGGCATCTATATCTTCTCTGTCCGTTTTTCTGGGTGTATCGTCAGTGGTGCTGACGGTGTGAAGCGAGGAACAGTTTTAGCAAGCTAACGTTACATAGCTAACTACGTGATTTAGCTAACATGCTTGATGAAATAACAATGCATTTTAGGAAGGCTGGCGTTTGCAACTAATTAGTTATTGACTGTTGTCATGAACAGGAGTGCTTGATTGACAGGCGTAACCTAATTTCAAGTTGGTAAAGATTGATACCGTGGAGCTAGCGATTTATGTGTAGTGATACAATAACAGATACTGGCTATCTATGATACAATGTAAACGCCTGGGCATTACCAATCACAGGAGAAAAATATCACGTTGTCGGCAGGATTTGAACCTGCGCGGGAAGATCCCAATGGATTTCTAGTCCATCGCCTTAACCACTCGGCCACGACAACTACTGATACGTTTGAAAACTGAAACCGGTAATAGCCAACATAAAATTACAAATATATCAGACACTGACTGATATTATGTTTTAGCAAAACTCAAATTACGTTGGTAACCATTTTTTACAGGCTGTATCACAACCGGCAGTGATTGATAGGCCCAGAGGGCAGTGCACAATTGGCCCTGCGTCATCCGGGTTTGGCAGGTGTCGGCCTTCATTGAAAATACGAACTTGTTCTTAACTGATTTGCCTAGTTAAATAATAAATAAATAAAAATAGCAATAAGGCACCTCGGGGATTGTGGTATATCGCCAAAGGGGAGATCAAGCTGATCCTAACTGTTATAGGCCTATTTCTATTTTTCCTCGTTCATCAAAAGTGTTGGAAAACTTGTCAATCATCAATTGACTGGCTTTCTTGATGTCTATAGTATTCTCTCTGGTATGCAATCTGGTTTTTCGTCTATGAGCCGTCCTCCCCCCAGCAGCCTACACTGATTTAACATTATCATAGTATTATGAAGAGAACATTGGTGAAAACTGTTCGTACAGAGAAAATCTGTTCAGAGCAAAGAAAAACATTATGTTCCCTGACCGGGAATCGAACCCGGGCCGCGGCGGTGAGAGCGCCGAATCCTAACCACTAGACCACCAGGGACCAGTTGGTTAGCTCATGTCGAAGGTCCACAATGGAAAGAACTAGGATGGTATTGTTTTCTGATTGGTCTGTGGACTTATTGTACAGGCAACCTGCAAATGAAAAAATAATACACAAATCCTTGAGCAACACTGGAAACTTTAAAAGAGTATATATCAGCACAGAGGAACTCTCTGGGGGTCCAATTTAAAACATCCACATGCAGTATACAGTTTGTTTACATACTAAAACAAGCACACAATGAGAATATAACACAGTCACCTGTCACTCTGAGGTGAACCTGCCCCTCCTGGTTCTGCTCTCCTACAGGTGCTGCCAGGAGACACTTGTACTTCCAGGTAAAGAATTTTCTTCACATCTCCTTGCCGCATATTGACCTTGTGTTTTCAGCATCCTTCATAATCCTGCTGTGTAGGCAAACTGGAAAAATGTACATTTACATTTAAGTCATTTAGCAGACGCTCTTATCCAGAGCGACTTACAAATTGGTGCATTCACCTTATGACATCCAGTAGAACAGTCACTTTACAATAGTGCATCTAAATCTTAAAGGGGGGGGGGTGAGAAGGATTACTTATCCTATCCAAGGTATTCCTTAAAGAGGTGGGGTTTCAGGTGTTTCCGGAAGGTGGTGATTGACTCCGCTGTCCTGGCGTCGTGAGGGAGTTTGTTCCACCATTGGGGGGCCAGAGCAGCGAACAGTTTTGACTGGGCTGAGCGGGAACTGTACTTCCTCAGTGGTAGGGAGGCGAGCAGGCCAGAGGTGGATGAACGCAGTGCCCTTGTTTGGGTGTAGGGCCTGATCAGAGCCTGGAGGTACTGAGGTGCCGTTCCCCTCACAGCTCCGTAGGCAAGCACCATGGTCTTGTAGCGGATGCGAGCTTCAACTGGAAGCCAGTGGAGAGAGCGGAGGAGCGGGGTGACGTGAGAGAACTTGGGAAGGTTGAACACCAGACGGGCTGCGGCGTTCTGGATGAGTTGTAGGGGTTTAATGGCACAGGCAGGGACCCAGCCAACAGCGAGTTGCAGTAATCCAGACGGGAGATGACAAGTGCCTGGATTAGGACCTGCGCCGCTTCCTGTGTGAGGCAGGGTCGTACTCTGCGGATGTTGTAGAGCATGAACCTACAGGAACGGGCCACCGCCTTGATGTTAGTTGAGAACGACAGGGTGTTGTCCAGGATCACGCCAAGGTTCTTAGCGCTCTGGGAGGAGGACACAATGGAGTTGTCAACCGTGATGGCGAGATCATGGAACGGGCAGTCCTTCCCCGGGAGGAAGAGCAGCTCCGTCTTGCCGAGGTTCAGCTTGAGGTGGTGATCCGTCATCCACACTGATATGTCTGCCAGACATGCAGAGATGCGTCGCCACCCGGTCATCAGAAGGGGGAAAGGAGAAGATTAATTGTGTGTCGTCTGCATAGCAATGATAGGAGAGACCATGTGAGGTTATGACAGAGCCAAGTGACTTGGTGTATAGCGAGAATAGGAGAGGACCTAGAACAGAGCCCTGGGGGACACCAGTGGTGAGAGCGCGTGGTGAGGAGACAGATTCTCGCCACGCCACCTGGTAGGAGCGACCTGTCAGGTAGGACGCAATCCAAGCGTGGGCCGCGCCGGAGATGCCCAACTCGGAGAGGGTGGAGAGGAGGATCTGATGGTTCACAGTATCGAAGGCAGCCGATAGGTCTAGAAGGATGAGAGCAGAGGAGAGAGAGTTAGCTTTAGCAGTGCGGAGCGCCTCCGTGATGCAGAGAAGAGCAGTCTCAGTTGAATGACTAGTCTTGAAACCTGACTGATTTGGATCAAGAAGGTCATTCAGAGAGAGATAGCGGGAGAGCTGGCCAAGGACGGCACGTTCAAGAGTTTTGGAGAGAAAAGAAAGAAGGGATACTGGTCTGTAGTTGTTGACATCGGAGGGATCGAGTGTAGGTTTTTTCAGAAGGGGTGCAACTCTCGCTCTCTTGAAGACGGAAGGGACGTAGCCAACGGTCAGGGATGAGTTGATGAGCGAGGTGAGGTAAGGGAGAAGGTCTCCGGAAATGGTCTGGAGAAGAGAGGAGGGGATAGGGTCAAGCGGGCAGGTTGTTGGGCGGCCGGCCGTCACAAGACGCAAGATTTCATCTGAGAGAGAGGGGAGAAAGAGGTCAGAGAACAGGGTAGGGCAGTGTGAGCAGAACCAGCGGTGCCGTTTGACTTAGCAAACGAGGATCGGATGTCATCGACCTTCTTTTCAAAATGGTTGACGGAAGTCATCTGCAGAGAGAGAGGAGGGGGGAGGATTCAGGAGGGAGGAGAAGGTGGCAAAGAGCTTCCTAGGGTTAGAGGCAGATGCTTGGAATTTAGAGTGGTAGAAAATGGCTTTAGCAGCAGAGACAGAGGAGGAAAATGTAGAGAGGAGGGAGTGAAAGGATGCCAGGTCCACAGGGAGGCGAGTTTTCCTCCATTTCCGCTCGGCTGCCCGGAGCCCTGTTCTAGAAAAATGGAAGGCAAATGTCAAAACGAACCTTGATGGGCGGCCCTTAAAAAAAAAAAAAAAAGATAGAGGTCAATGAGAGTGTCGACTTTGGTCAACAAATCAAATCAAATTTGATTTGTCACATACACATGGTTAGCAATGTTAATGAACAGGGAGTACAGGAGAGGGCAGAGAGCACACCCTTGTGGGGCCCCAGTGTTGAGGATCAGCGGGGTGGAGATGTTGTTTCCTACCCTCACCACCTGGGGGCGGCCCGTTAGGAAGTCCAGGACCAAGTTGCAGAACGACAGATTTTCACCTTGTCAGCTCGGGTATCCATTCTTGCAACCTTGCAGTTAACTAGTCCAACGCAATAACGACCTGCCTCTTGTTGCACTCCACAAGGAGACTTCCTGTTATGCGAATGCAGTAAGCCAAGGTAAGTTGCTAGCCGGCCCTTTTGCAATGTAACGTTAGCTAATGCAGAAGGACAAAAATGATAGCAACCTTTCATTTGGAAACAGGCTAAAAACAATCAAACATAGCCTCATCTTTATCTCATTATAGCTAGCTAATACACCCGTGTGATATCCAGACAGCTAACTTTAGCTAGCTACTACTACTGGACAGTAGATGCTGTTAGAAACAACAACAAAAAACTGCATTCAACAATGCATGGCGATGTAGCTAAGGTTATTTACTCACGTATAGCGCAAGGGAATCGAAATCATCGTCAAGTATGTCCTCAAGAAGGGCATCTATATCTTCTCTGTCCGTTTTTCTGGGTGTATCGTCAGTGGTGCTGACGGTGTGAAGCGAGGAACAGTTTTAGCAAGCTAACGTTACATAGCTAACTACGTGATTTAGCTAACATGCTTGATGAAATAACAATGCATTTTAGGAAGGCTGGCGTTTGCAACTAATTAGTTATTGACTGTTGTCATGAACAGGAGTGCTTGATTGACAGGCGTAACCTAATTTCAAGTTGGTAAAGATTGATACCGTGGAGCTAGCGATTTATGTGTAGTGATACAATAACAGATACTGGCTATCTATGATACAATGTAAACGCCTGGGCATTACCAATCACAGGAGAAAAATATCACGTTGTCGGCAGGATTTGAACCTGCGCGGGAAGATCCCAATGGATTTCTAGTCCATCGCCTTAACCACTCGGCCACGACAACTACTGATACGTTTGAAAACTGAAACCGGTAATAGCCAACATAAAATTACAAATATATCAGACACTGACTGATATTATGTTTTAGCAAAACTCAAATTACGTTGGTAACCATTTTTTACAGGCTGTATCACAACCGGCAGTGATTGATAGGCCCAGAGGGCAGTGCACAATTGGCCCTGCGTCATCCGGGTTTGGCAGGTGTCGGCCTTCATTGAAAATACGAACTTGTTCTTAACTGATTTGCCTAGTTAAATAATAAATAAATAAAAATAGCAATAAGGCACCTCGGGGGATTGTGGTATATCGCCAAAGGGGGAGATCAAGCTGATCCTAACTGTTATAGGCCTATTTCTATTTTTCCTCGTTCATCAAAAGTGTTGGAAAACTTGTCAATCATCAATTGACTGGCTTTCTTGATGTCTATAGTATTCTCTCTGGTATGCAATCTGGTTTTTCGTCTATGAGCCGTCCTCCCCCCAGCAGCCTACACTGATTTAACATTATCATAGTATTATGAAGAGAACATTGGTGAAAACTGTTCGTACAGAGAAAATCTGTTCAGAGCAAAGAAAAACATTATGTTCCCTGACCGGGAATCGAACCCGGGCCGCGCGGTGAGAGCGCCGAATCCTAACCACTAGACCACCAGGGACCAGTTGGTTAGCTCATGTCGAAGGTCCACAATGGAAAGAACTAGGATGGTATTGTTTTCTGATTGGTCTGTGGACTTATTGTACAGGCAACCTGCAAATGAAAAAATAATACACAAATCCTTGAGCAACACTGGAAACTTTAAAAGAGTATATATCAGCACAGAGGAACTCTCTGGGGGTCCAATTTAAAACATCCACATGCAGTATACAGTTTGTTTACATACTAAAACAAGCACACAATGAGAATATAACACAGTCACCTGTCACTCTGAGGTGAACCTGCCCATCCTGGTTCTGCTCTCCTACAGGTGCTGCCAGGAGACACTTGTACTTCCAGGTAAAGAATTTTCTTTACATCTCCTTGCCGCATATTGACCTTGTGTTTTCAGCATCCTTCATAATCCTGCTGTGTAGGCAAACTGGAAAAATGGAAGGCAAATGTCAAAACGAACCTTGATGGGCGGCCCTTACGAAAAAAAGATGGCTGTCAGAGTGCAGTGTAACTGTAGTATGCTGCAAATACTGCATCCAAAATAACATTTTTTTTACTGCAGTAAATTTGCAATGTAGCTGCAGTTAGAGTGCAGTATAACTGCAATTTTGCAATTACTGCTTCCAAAATACCACAGTCGACAGAAGTTACTGCAGTTTCAAAACTGCAATCTTTTTTTTGTAAGAGAGGACATAAAGCCTCGTTAGCCCTAAAATGAAATTTGAACTTACCTAGTGCAAAGGCATGGAGAAAGAATAGGGTACGCATTTTTTGTTCAGCACCAACACGTTTTCTATATTTCGTTGTCTAAGTCAAGGCGTAGATTTATCCTACTAGAATATAAAAGTAAAAGTAGCCGTCAAAGTGAAAATATACTGGGCTATCTGTTGAGGAAGAGAAAGGGCCAAATCGGCGGGAAATCTGTTTCCCTCCAGCAGGTGGCGGTTTTTCGTTGTTTTGCCCACCAAGCAAAGAGTGTTGGTATAGAGGTCAATGAGAGTGTCGACTTTGGTCAACAAATCAAATTTGATTTGTCACATACACATGGTTAGCAATGTTAATGAACAGGGAGTACAGGAGAGGGCAGAGAGCGCACCCTTGTGGGGCCCCAGTGTTGAGGATCAGCGGGGTGGAGATGTTGTTTCCTACCCTCACCACCTGGGGGCGGCCCGTCAGGAAGTCCAGGACCAAGTTGCAGAACGACAGATTTTCACCTTGTCAGCTCGGGTATCCATTCTTGCAACCTTAACAGTTAACTAGTCCAACGCAATAACGACCTGCCTCTTGTTGCACTCCACAAGGAGACTGCCTGTTATGCGAATGCAGTAAGCCAAGGTAAGTTGCTAGTCGGCCCTTTTGCAATGTAACGTTAGCTAATGCAGAAGGACAAAAATGATAGCAACCTTTCATTTGGAAACAGGCTAAAAACAATCAAACATAGCCTCATCTTTATCTCATTATAGCTAGCTAATACACCCGTGTGATATCCAGACAGCTAACTTTAGCTAGCTACTACTACTGGACAGTAGATGCTGTTAGCAACAACAACAAAAAACTGCATTCAACAATGCAAGGCGATGTAGCTAAGGTTATTTACTCACGTTTAGCGCAAGGGAATCGAAATCATCGTCAAGTATGTCCTCAAGAAGGGCATCTATATCTTCGCTGTCCGTTTTTCTGGGTGTATCATCAGTGGTGCTGACGGTGTGAAGCGAGGAACAGTTTTAGCAAGCTAACGTTACATAGCTAACTACGTGATTTAGCTAACATGCTTGATGAAATAACAATGCATTTTAGGAAGGCTGGCGTTTGCAACTAATTAGTTATTGACTGTTGTCATGAACAGGAGTGCTTGATTGACAGGAGTAACCTAATTTCAAGTTGGTAAAGATTGATACCGTGGAGCTAGCGATTTATGTGTAGTGATACAATAACAGATACTGGCTATCTATGATACAATGTAAACGCCTGGGCATTACCAATCACAGGAGAAAAATATCACGTTGTCGGCAGGATTCGAACCTTCACAGGAAGATCCCAATGGATTTCTAGTCCATCGCCTTAACCACTCGGCCACGACAACAGCTGATACTTTTAAAAACTGAAACCGGTAATAGCCAACATAAAATTACAAATATATCAGACACTGACTGATCTTATGTTTTAGCAAAACACAAATTACGTTGGTAACCATTTTTTTACAGGCTGTATCACAACTGGCAGTGATTGATAGGCCCAGAGGGCAGCGCACAATTGGCCCTGCGTCATCCGGGTTTGGCAGGTGTCGGCCTTCATTGAAAATACGAACTTGTTCTTAACTGATTTGCCTAGTGTTGATAAAAGGATATGGTGAAGGGTGAGCCGGTTAAGGATCGATTCAGACAAGGTGTTAAAATTGTACGACAAGCGACAGTTTATTCAGAGTTAGAATATCTGGTACACGTAAATACGGCTCTCCCATTCGCTCGCACAGAACAGCAGGAAAAGAGAAAGAGTGAACCGTTACAATACAATTTATACAAAACAGAAAGAAGGTTGATCCTGGGAGATCGGATCTTTGGATTGGTTCAGCTGGGGTGTAGTCTGTAGTCTTCCGCCATTGGCTCAGCTGGGCCGTCCGTCACTCTAGAATCCCGCCGTCACATCCGTTCAGCTAAAGGAGACTATGTGTGTGCGCTGGTTTGGCAGTCAGTGTGTAATGTGGGAGCTATCCTGTAGGGAATCGAACCCGGGCTGCTATCAACAGCCGTTACATTGGGCAGGAAGATATCAAAATAATTATCAGCCAAAAGTTCCACTTTACGCTCCAGGCCTGAGTACCATTGGGCGGTGCTGTTAGGTGATAGCCTCTTCATCAATAGACCAGACTCCTTATTAGAGGGCTCCTCACCCAGCTGGAAGAAAAGGGTGTGAGGTTACTTTATGCCTCTAACAGCTGGTCTTAAAGCATTTAATTTTGTAAATAAATCCAAGACACTACATTTTTGTTAAACCTTACCTTTATGTAACTAGGCAAATCAGGTAAGAACAAATTCTTATTTTCAATGATGGCTTGGGAACAGTGGATTAACTGCCTTATTCAGTGGTAGAACAACATATTTTTACCTTGTCAGCTCAGGGATTCAACCTTGCAACCTTTCGGTTACTAATCCAACACTCTCAGCACTAGGCTACCTGCCGCCCCACATTAAGTATGATGTTACGTTTTGTATGGTATATTTTAATTCGTGGATGTTGGTCACCCATTTTGTATGATAAATTACAATTCTTATTATATGTTACAAATTTGCAAAACGTATGTATGATATGTTAGGAATTCTGGCTATTTTAGCTAATGTTATCTAGGCTATGGGTTAGGGTTAAGTTTAGGAGTTAGCTAAAAGGGTTAGGGTTAGCTAACATGCTAAGTAGTTAAAAAGTTGCTAATGAGCTAAAATTGTCGATGGTGAGATTCAAACTCGCAACCTTTGGTTTGCTAAATATTTGTGTTATACTACCACCTATTCAACCCGACTGCAAGGGCAGTATTGAGTAGCTTGGATGAAAGGTGCCCAGAGGTGCCTAGAGTAAACGGCCTGCTCTTCAGTCCCAGTTGCTAATATATGCATATTATTATTCGCATTGGATAAAAAACACTCTGAAGTTTCTAAAACTGTTTGAATGATGTCTGTGTGTGTAACAGAACTCATATGGCAGGCAAAAACCTGAGAAGAAATCCAAACAAGAAGTTGGAAATCTGAGGTTGGTTGATTTTCAACCCAGCCCCTATTGAATACACAGTGGGATATTGGTTATGTTGCACTTCCTAAGGCTTCCACTAGATGTCAACCGTCTTTAGAAACTTGTTTGAGGATTCGGCTGTGAAGTGGGGGCTCATAAGGGCTGTTTGAGCCAGGTTTCTGGCAGAGTCCCACAGGCTCTGAGGCGCGGTCATGAGAGAGTTAGCTCTCGTTCCATTGCTTTTCTACAGGCATAGGAATTCTCCGGTTGGAACATTATTGACGTTTTATGTTAAAAACAGCCTAAAGAATGATTCCATACCTCGTTTGACATGTTTCTACGGACAGTAACGGAACTATTTGACATTTCATCTGCAACTAGGGAACGCGCTTCATGACTTTGGATTTGTTTACCAAACGTGCTAACAAAAGTAGCTCTTTGGACATAAATGATGGACATTATTGAACTAAATCAAACATTTAATGTGGAACTGGGATTCCTGGGAGTGCATTCAGATGAAGATCATCAAAGGTAAGTGAATATTTCTAATGCTATTTCTGACTTATGTTGACTACCCAATATGGCGGATATCTTTTTGGCTGCTTTGTTGTCTGAAATCTGTACTTAGATTATTGCATGGTTTGTTTTTTCCGTAAAGTTTTTTTGAAATCTGACACAGCGTTTGCATTAAGGAGAAGTGTATCTATATTTCCATGTTTAACAATTGTATTTTCATCGACATTTATAATGAGTATTTCTGTAAAATGATGTGGCTCTCTGCAATATCACCGGATGTTTTTGGAACTAGTGAACGTAATGCGCCAATGTATACTGAGATTTTTAAAATATAAATATGCACTTTATCGAACAAAACATATGTATTGTCTAACATGAAGTCCTATGAGTGCCATCCGATGAAGATCACCAAAGGTTAGTGATTAATTTTATCTCTATTTGTGCTTTTTGTGACTCCTCTCTTTGTCTGGAAAATGGCTGAATATTTCTGTGACTTGGCGGTGACCTAACATAATCGTTTGTGGTGCTTTCACTGTAAAGCCTATTTGAAAGAGGATACTTTGGTGGGATTAACAACAAGATTACCTTTAAAATGATATAAAATACATGTATGTTTGAGGAATTTTAATTATGAGATTTCTGTTGTTTGAATTTGGCGCTCTGCACTTTCACTGGCTGTCATATCAATCCTGTTAACGGGATTGCAGCACTAAGAAGTTTTTAAGTAACCATCTGTCTAATGTAACCATACCAAACGTAACATATTACAATAAATGGAGTGTCTCAGATTTACGTACAGAATAATACAAAATGCTCTGAGACAAGTTGCTGGTCTAGGACCAGTGCTGTATATTTTTTGCATATAAATAATGGTTCAAAACACCCAGTTTGTGCTATCACAATAATAGAAAGCTTACCTTGTAGTCCTTCTGTAGCTCAGTTGGTAGAGCATGGCGCTTGTAACGCCAGGGTAGTGGGTTCGATCCCCGGGACCACCCATACGTAGAATGTATGCACACATGACTGTAAGTCGCTTTGGATAAAAGCGTCTGCTAAATGGCATATATTATTATTATTATTATTATTAGTACCTCACCGCCCGGTATTGGAACCCAGG
The DNA here is from genome assembly GCF_021184085.1 of Oncorhynchus gorbuscha. Taxonomy (NCBI): domain Eukaryota; kingdom Metazoa; phylum Chordata; class Actinopteri; order Salmoniformes; family Salmonidae; genus Oncorhynchus; species Oncorhynchus gorbuscha. Next base: position 65,851,181 of record NC_060187.1, on the reverse strand, counting down.
CTTACATATTGCTTTACATTTCAGAATTGAGTCCTCTCCACAAACTGACTTCACCTCTTCTGTAGGCCTATCCTGTGTGAGGCCACCTTGCACAGAGGCAGATATAGACAAACACAAGGTAAATCATTATTCCAGATGAGTCTGCAGTTAGACTGATATCAAAGTCATTGTTAAAAATAAATGACAACATACCTAGAATGCAGACGACTTGAAAAAACATATTTGTAGAACTACAGCAATGAAGATGATGATCGAGAACAGAAGTGAATCAGTTTATATAATAGGCTAAAATGGAAGTGAAACTATGGGGATTCCCGTAGAGTGCTGTCCGTCTGCAAAGGACTAAAAACATGCTTGTGCTTCGTCATAGTGGGTGTAGACGGGTAAGAAATGAAGACAGCCAGGGTCAATGTGATCCCATAGAATTACATATTTTGGTGTGATCGTCTCGGGTGTGTGTGCAATTCTATGGGATCATATTTACATCATACTGAAGTGGAAGTGCCCGTCTACACCCACTGTGATGAAGCATATGTCATGTTTTAGTCCTTTGCAGACGTGCAGAGTGCACACACACCTGAGACGATCACACCCAGAATGTCATTCTATGGGATCACGTTCACACCTCATACAGAACCCTGGCTGTCCCATATGGGGGTGATACATGCCAGAATTAAGCCTCGTGAAGCTATTGATACCTCTCACCAAGTCACCTAACGTCTTCCTAGCGCCATAAAATAATGGCATGAATTAACATGGACTGTCAATGGAGACAAGTTTGTTTCTGAAGGCGTCAAACTGCTGACGCGTTCATGTCACGTGACACATACACATCATGTAGACATTTTTTATTATTAACAAATCAATATAGAAAGTACATGAGGGAACACAAGTATATGTAGATTTTATACAATGCACAATCAAGCTAGGGGATATAATATCACATACAATACACAAGGACCTTAAGGGACATATATACACTTATAATTCTAACAGCTTATTTGTTAGTAGAGTATTTAATTGTCTTAAAATACAGTTCAATTTCGTTTTGTAGGGTAAGAACGTGTTTTTTTGTTTGTAAATGTACATTTGTGTATGTAAAATTTGGCCAAAAGAATAATGAAATTAATTACAATAAAATGTTTCAGGTTATTTCTATCATATGTAAAGAATCCAAGCAGTACATCTCTCCACAATAGTGTAAAATCTTCATAAATGTGTTCAATTATAAATCTACTGATATCTTGCCAGTTTTCTTACATGAATACAATGCCCAAAAAGATGCAACACTGTTTCTAGGTGGTCATTACAAATGTCATGCAGGTGAATGAGGACCCAAAAGCGACTTGGCGAAAACAGAGTCTTTAATCCAGAAAAGTAATTCTACAAACATAAGACATAATTCCACTCGTAATGACGAGAACAGACTGGAGACTCGATCAAGAACTGCAGGTTGCCTCGGGAAGGCACTTGAACCTAGCAGACTCAGACACCTGCTCTCCACGCAGCATCTGAGGGAAACACGACACGACAGGGCGATACACAGACACAGCACGGTGAACAATAGACAAGGATCCGACAGGACAGGAACGGAAAACAAGGGAAGAAATAGGGACTCTAATCAGGGGAAAAGATAAGGAACAGGTGTGGGAAGACTAAATGATTGATTAGGGGAATAGGAACAGCTGGGAGCAGGAACGGAACGATAGAGAGAAGAGAGAGAGGAAGGGAGAGAGAAAAAGGGGAACGAACCTAAAAAGACCAGCAGGGGGAAAATGAACAGAGGAAAAGCAAAATGACAAGACAATTTAAGACAAAACATGACAGTACCCCCCCCACTCACCGAGCGCCTCCTGGCGCACTCGAGGAGGAATCCTGGCGGCAACGGAGGAAATCATCAATGAGTGAACGGTCCAGCACGTCCCGAGACGGAACCCAACTCCTCTCCTCAGGACCGTAACCCTCCCAATCCACTAAGTATTGGTGACCCCGTCCCCGAGAACGCATGTCCATGATCCTACGTACCTTGTAAATAGGTGCGCTCTCGACAAGGACGGGAGGGGGGGGGAGGGAAGATGAACGGGGGTGCGAAGAAAGGGCTTGACACAGGAGACATGGAAGACAGGATGGACGCGACGAAGATGTCGCGGAAGAAGCAGTCGCACAGCGACAGGATTGACGACCTGGGAGACACGGAACGGACCAATGAACCGCGGAGTCAACTTACGAGAAGCTGTCGTAAGAGGAAGGTTGCGAGTGGAAAGCCACACTCTCTGGCCGCAACAATACCTAGGACTCTTAATCCTGCGTTTATTGGCGGCTCTCACAGTCTGTGCCCTGTAACGGCAAAGTGCAGACCTCACCCTCCTCCAGGTGCGCTCACAACGTTGGACAAACGCTTGAGCGGAGGGAACGCTGGACTCGGCAAGCTGGGATGAGAACAGAGGAGGCTGGTAACCCAGACTACTCTGAAACGGAGATAACCCGGTAGCAGACGAAGGAAGCGAGTTGTGAGCGTATTCTGCCCAGGGGAGCTGTTCTGCCCAAGACGCAGGGTTTCTGAAAGAAAGGCTGCGTAGTATGCGACCAATCGTCTGATTGGCCCTCTCTGCTTGACCGTTAGACTGGGGATGAAACCCGGAAGAGAGACTGACGGACGCACCAATCAAACGACAGAACTCCCTCCAAAACTGTGACGTGAATTGCGGGCCTCTGTCTGAAACGGCGTCTAACGGGAGGCCATGAATTCTGAACACATTCTCGATGATGATTTGTGCCGTCTCCTTAGCGGAAGGAAGTTTAGCGAGGGGAATGAAATGTGCCGCCTTAGAGAACCTATCGACAACCGTAAGAATCACAGTCTTCCCCGCAGACAAAGGCAGACCGGTAATGAAGTCTAGGGCGATGTGAGACCATGGTCGAGAAGGAATGGGGAGCGGTCTGAGACGACCGGCAGGAGGAGAGTTACCCGACTTAGTCTGCGCGCAGTCCGAACAAGCAGCCACGAAACGGCGCGTGTCACGCTCCTGAGTCGGCCACCAAAAGCGCTGGCGAATAGACGCAAGAGTGCCTCGAACACCGGGATGACCAGCTAACTTGGCAGAGTGAGCCCACTGAAGAACAGCCAGACGAGTGGAAACAGGAACGAAAAGGAGGTTACTAGGACAAGCGCGCGGCGACGCAGTGTGCGTGAGTGCTTGCTTAACCTGTCTTTCAATTCCCCAGACTGTCAACCCGACAACACGCCCATAAGGAAGAATCCCCTCGGGATCAGTAGAAGCCACAGAAGAACTAAACAGACGGGATAAGGCATCAGGCTTGGTGTTCTTGCTACCCGGACGGTAAGAAATCACAAACTCGAAACGAGCGAAAAACAACGCCCAACGAGCTTGACGGGCATTAAGTCGTTTGGCAGAACGGATGTACTCAAGGTTCTTATGGTCTGTCCAAACGACAAAAGGAACGGTCGCCCCCTCCAACCACTGTCGCCATTCGCCTAGGGCTAAGCGGATGGCGAGCAGTTCGCGGTTACCCACATCATAGTTGCGTTCAGATGGCGACAGGCGATGAGAAAAATAAGCGCAAGGATGAACCTTATCGTCAGACTGGAAGCGCTGGGATAGAATGGCTCCCACGCCTACCTCTGAAGCGTCAACCTCGACAATGAATTGTCTAGTGACGTCAGGAGTAACGAGGATAGGAGCGGACGTAAAACGTTCTTTTAGAAGATCAAAAGCTCCCTGGGCGGAACCGGACCACTTAAAACACGTCTTGACAGAAGTAAGAGCTGTGAGAGGGGCAGCAACTTGACCGAAATTACGAATGAAACGCCGATAGAAATTAGCGAAACCTAAAAAGCGCTGCAACTCGACACGTGACCTTGGAACGGGCCAATCACTGACAGCTTGGACCTTAGCGGAATCCATCTGAATGCCTTCAGCGGAAATAACGGAACCGAGAAAAGTAACGGAGGAGACATGAAAAGAGCACTTCTCAGCCTTCACGTAGAGACAATTCTCTAAAAGGCGCTGTAGAACACGTCGAACGTGCTGAACATGAATCTCGAGTGACGGTGAAAAAATCAGGATATCGTCAAGATAGACAAAAACAAAGATGTTCAGCATGTCTCTCAGAACATCATTAACTAATGCCTGAAAAACAGCTGGCGCATTGGCGAGACCAAACGGCAGAACCCGGTACTCAAAATGCCCTAACGGAGTGTTAAACGCCGTTTTCCACTCGTCCCCCTCTCTGATGCGCACGAGATGGTAAGCGTTACGAAGGTCCAACTTAGTAAAGTACCTGGCTCCCTGCAGAATCTCGAAGGCTGATGACATAAGGTGAAGCGGATAACGATTCTTAACCGTTATGTCATTCAGCCCTCGATAATCCACGCAGGGGCGCAGAGTACCGTCCTTTTTCTTAACAAAAAAGAACCCCGCCCCGGCCGGAGAGGAAGAAGGCACTATGGTACCGGCGTCAAGAGACACAGATAAATAATCCTCGAGAGCCTTACGTTCGGGAGCCGACAGAGAGTATAGTCTACCCCGAGGGGGAGTGGTCCCCGGAAGGAGATCAATACTACAATCATACGACCGGTGAGGAGGAAGGGAGTTGGCTCGGGACCGACTGAAGACCGTGCGCAGATCATGATATTCCTCCGGCACTCCTGTCAAATCGCCAGGTTCCTCCTGAGAAGTGGGGACAGAAGAAATGGGAGGAATGGCAGACATTAAACACTTCACAGGACAAGAAACGTTCCAGGATAGGATAGAATTACTAGACCAATTAATAGAAGGATTATGACATACTAGCCAGGGATGACCCAAAACAACAGGTGTAAAAGGTGAATGAAAAATCAAAAAAGAAATAGTCTCACTGTGGTTACCAGATACTGTGAGAGTTAAAGGTAGTGTCTCAAATCTGATACTGGGAAGATGACTACCATCTAAGGCAAACATGGGCGTAGGCTTGTCTAACTGTCTGAAAGGAATGTCATGTTTCCGAGCCCATGCTTCGTCCATGAAACAACCCTCAGCCCCGAGTCAATCAAGGCACTGCATGTAGCACCCGAACCGGTCCAGCGTAGATGGACCGACATAGTAGTACAGGATCTAGATGAAGAGACCTGAGTAGTAGCGCTCACCAGTAGCCCTCCGCTTACTGATGAGCTCTGGCCTTTTACTGGACATGAATTGACAAAATGTCCATCAAATCCGCAATAGAGGCACAGGCGGTTGGTGATCCTCCGTTCCCTCTCCTTAGTCGAGATGCGAATACCTCCCAGCTGCATGGGCTCAGTCTCTGAGCCAGAGGAGGGAGAAGGTTGCGATGCGGAGCAGGGAAACACCGTTGACGCGAGCTCTCTTCCACGAGCTTGGTGACGAAGATCTACCCGTCGTTCTATGCGGATGGCGAGAGCAATCAAAGAGTCCACACTGGCGGGAACCTCCCGAGAGAGAATCTCATCTTTGACCACTGCGTGGAGTCCCTCCAGAAAACGAGCGAGCAGCGCCGGCTCGTTCCAGTCACTAGAGGCAGCAAGAGTGCGAAACTCTATAGAGTAATCCGTTATGGATCGATCACCTTGGCATAGGGAAGCCAGGGCCCTAGAAGCCTCCCTACCAAAAACTGAACGGTCAAAAACCCGAATCATCTCCTCCTTAAAGTTCTGGTAATTGTTTGAACAATCAGCCCTTGCCTCCCAGATAGCTGTGCCCCACTCTCGAGCCCGGCCAGTAAGGAGTGAAATGACGTAAGCAACCCGAGCTCTCTCGCTAGAGTATGTGTTGGGTTGGAGAGAGAACACAATATCACACTGGGTGAGAAAGGAGCGGCACTCCGTGGGCTGCCCGGAGTAGCAAGGTGGGTTATTAACCCTAGGTTCCGGAGGCTCGGCAGGCCAGGAAGTAACAGGTGGCACGAGACAAAGACTCTGGAACTGTCCAGAGAGGTCGGAAACCTGAGCGGACAGGTTCTCCACGGCATGGCGAGCAGCAGACAATTCCTGCTCGTGTCTGCCGAGCATGGCTCCTTGGATCTCGACGGCAGTGTTACGAACGTCTGTAGTCGCTGGGTCCATTCTTTGGTCGGATCCTTCTGTCATGCAGGTGAATGAGGACCCAAAAGCGACTTGGCGAAAACAGAGTCTTTAATCCAGAAAAGTAATTCTACAAACATAAGACATAATTCCACTCGTAATGACGAGAACAGACTGGAGACTCGATCAAGAACTGCAGGTTGCCTCGGGAAGGCACTTGAACCTAGCAGACTCAGACACCTGCTCTCCACGCAGCATCTGAGGGAAACACGACACGACAGGGCGATACACAGACACAGCACGGTGAACAATAGACAAGGATCCGACAGGACAGGAACGGAAAACAAGGGAAGAAATAGGGACTCTAATCAGGGGAAAAGATAAGGAACAGGTGTGGGAAGACTAAATGATTGATTAGGGGAATAGGAACAGCTGGGAGCAGGAACGGAACGATAGAGAGAAGAGAGAGAGGAAGGGAGAGAGAAAAAGGGGAACGAACCTAAAAAGACCAGCAGGGGGAAAATGAACAGAGGAAAAGCAAAATGACAAGACAATCTAAGACAAAACATGACAACAAAAGGAGCAATTTGAGTTAATGTTTTCCTTAAACTTCTTCATATAATGGTTGGCAGGATAATATTTATGAATAATTTTAAAGGAAATCTCCTTAATTTTGTTAACAAGTAGGTATGTGTGTGGCAACATCCAAACTTTTTCCCAACAGATATTATCAATACATTCATTCCAATAAGGCATGACATCCTGCTGAAACAAGGATCGTATCGCTCTGTAGTTGAATGGACCAAAAGAGAAACAAATCTTTCCTACTGATGAGTCAACAGGGTCAATAGAAGGTAGGCTCTGAGGGTCAGGTCTTGTCACGTTCCTGAATAACAGAGCAACACTAGAGGGAATGTTATCTAAAACAATTGCAAAATCTTTAGGTGTTACAGGGACCTTGTAAAGTGATAAAAATTCCTTATAACTGAGTAAAAGACCCTCTGCATTTACCAGTTGGCTCACCAATAGGATATTATTTTGGAACATATATTCTAAAAACAAAGAGGTATTTTTATACAATATATCCTGATTGTTCCATATATAATATCTGTGTGCAGAAAATTTGTGTTTATAAATTAAGGACCATGACAAGAAAACCTGCCGATGAAAATAGAAAGTTTCACTGGAACTTTGTCAATATTATAATTGCAAAACAACATGAAGTTAAGGCCACCAAAAGTAGAGAAAACACGAGGAATAAAATTCCACATAGAAGTGGGTCTTCTTAGGAATTGTTTTATCCAATTGATCTTAAAAGTATTATTTAAGGTAGTAACGTCCAGAAAATTCAGCCCACCATTCTCATATGTGTTCATTACAACAGTTTCCCCTAATGTAATGGGTACGGTTTCTCCACAGAAAGTTAAACCATCTGGTCTATCTCCTTGCTTATTTTACTGTCAAGATATGAAGATAGAGCGCCATATGTTAGTCTAGAGATACCTTCAGCCGTCGGTATTAGGACTCTTCCTTTTAAAGATAAGTCCCTCTGTAGCCATTGATTTAGCTTCTTCTGGGGTTTTTTAATAAGAGGGTTAAAATTTAGTAAGCCTCTAGACTTCTGTTCCTTTGAAATGATTATGCCTAAATATGTACAGTGGGGCAAAAACGTATTTAGTCAGCCACCAATTGTGCAAGTTCCCCCACTTAAAAAGATGAGAGAGGCCTGTAATTTTCATCATAGGTACACTTCAACTATGACAGACAAAATGAGAAAAAAAATCCAGAAAATCACATTGTAGGATTTTTAATGAATTTATTTGCAAATTATGGTGGAAAATAAGTATAGAAAAGATTCTGTCCAATCTATAGTGCAAATCAATCCCAGAAGAACAGCAAAGGACCCTGTGAAGATGCTGGAGGAAACAGGTACAAAAGTATCTATATCCACAGTGAAACAAATCCCATGTTGACATAACCTGAAAGGCCACTCAGCAAGGAAGAAGCTACCGCTCAAAAACCGCCATAAAAAAGCCAGACTACGGTTTGCAACTGCACATGGGGACAAAGATGGTACTTTTTGGAGAAATGTCCTCTGGTCTGATGAAACAAAAATAGAACTGTTTGGCCATAATGACCATCGTTATGTTTGAAGGACAAAGGGTGAGGCTTGCAAGCCAAAGAACACCATCCCAACCGTGAAGCACGGGGGTGGCAGCATCATGCTGTGGGGGTGCTTTGCTGCAGGAGGGACTGATGCACTTCATCAAGAGGAAGGACAATTATGTGGAGATATTGAAGTAACATCTTAAGACATCATTCAAGAAATGAAAGCTTGGTCGCAAATGGGTCTTCCAAATGGACAATAACCCCAAGCATACTTCCAAAGTTGTGGCAAAATGGCTTAAGGACAACAAAGTCAAGGTATTGGAGTGGCCATCACAAAGCTCTAACCTATATAAAATTTGTAGGCAGAACTGAAAAAGCGTGTGCGAACAAGGAGGCCTTACACACCTGACTCAGTTACACCAGCTCTGTCAGGAGGAATGGGCCAAAATTCACCCAACTTATTGTGGGAAGCTTGTGCAAGGCCACCCAAAAACGTTTGAAGTTAAGTTTAAAAATTTAAAGGCAATGCTGCCAAATACTAATTGATTGTATGTAAACGTCTGACCCAGTGGGAATGTGATGAAAGAAATAAAAGCTTAAATAATTAATTCTCTATAATATTATTGACATTTCACATTCTTAAAACCCCACCTCTTTAAGGAATACCTAGGATAGGATAAAGTAATCCTTTCAACCCCCCCCCCTTAAAAGATTTAGATGCACTATTGTAAAGTGGCTGCTCCACTGGATGTCATAAGGTGAGCGCACCAATTTGTAAGTCGCTCTGGATAAGAGCGTCTGCTAAATGACTTAAATGTAAATGTTAAAATAAAGTGGTGATCCTAACTGACCTATAACAGGGAATTTTTACGAGGATTAAATGTCAGAATTGAGAAAAACTAAGTTTAAAGGTATTTGGTTAAGGTGTATGTAAACTTCTGACTTCAACTGTAGCTAGGCAGGCTAACGTCAGTTAGCTAATTAATATGCTAGCTATAATAGAGTAGGCGTATATTAATAATTATATACACTACAGCTCAAAAGTTTGGGGTCACTTAGAAATGTCCTTGTTTTTGAAAGAAAAGCAAAACATTTTGTCCATTAAAATAACATAAAATTGTTCAGAAATACAGTGTATACATTGTTAATGTTGTAAATGACTATTATAACTGTAAACAGCTGATTAAAAATAAAATGAATATCTACATAGGCATACAGAGGCCCATTATCAGCAACCATCACTCCTGTGTTCCAATGGCACGTTGTGTTAGCTAATCTAAGTTTATAATTTTAAAATGCTAATTGATCATTAGAAAACCATTTTGCAATTATGTTAGCACAGCTGAAAACTGTTGTCCTGATTAAAGAAGCAATAAAACTGGCCTTCTTTAGACTAGTTGAGTATTTGGAGCATTAGCATTTGTGGGTTTGATTACAGGCTCAAAATGGCCATAAACAAAGAACTTTCTTCTGAAACACGTCAGTCTATTCTTGTTGTGAGAAATGAAGACTTTTCCATGCAAGAAATTGCCAAGAAACGGAGGATCTCGTTCAACACTATGCACCTACTCCCTTTCACAGAACAGCGCAAAAAGGTGTGAACTTGATCCCATAGGATGACATTCTGGGTGTGATCGTCCCAGGTGCGCGTGCACTCTGCACGTCTGCAAATGACTAAAAACAAGGAATGTGCTTCGTCACAGTGGGTGTAGATATAATTGCACCCTGCACACACACACCTGAGACGATCACACCAGAAAATGTAAATATGTAATTATATGGGATCACATTGGCCTTGGCTGTCCAGTCTTAATTTCTTACAGAAGTCGAAGTGCCCGTCCACGCCCACTGTGACGAAGCACAAGCATGATTTTAGTCCTTTGCTTTCGTCACTCTACGGAAATCCCCATAGTGTCATTTCCACTTTAGCCTATTGTAACGACCCTGGGTTTATAAAGGCAGATATCGACTCTGCCGCTTGAGCATGCTTTTGCGGCACAGTCGATAGCGCGCCGAACCTCGTGCTAGAAGGTCGAGGGTTCTGTTATGGGTGTATAAACTGATTGACTTCTGTTCTGGATCGTATTCATTGCTGTAGTTCTACAAATATGTTTTTTCAACTCGTCTGCATTCTAGGTATGTTGTCACTTATTTTAAACAATGAGACTGATATCAAACTGTGCAGGCTCACCTAAAGTGATGATTTACTTTGCTTGTCAATAGAGTCTGTGGACCTTTTTTATAGATACTTTCTCAATGTAGAAATAACCTTTTGATGAACAAAACAGGTTTTTTTCTGGTTAGCCATTATATTGTTACATTTCCATAAATTCTGTTGTGTTAATTGATTTAAATAAGGTGTGCAAACTCTGGAACAGCTGAAGGATCCTGAGGAGTGGTTTGAGAACTGATTTTAGACCACAGTTCTCATTTGATGCAAGGTGTCTGTGTAACAGTATAACGTCCCCTCGCCCATACCCAGGCGCAAACCAGTGACCCTCTGCACACATAAACAGTCACCCACGAAGCCTCGTTACCCATCGCTCCACAAAAGCCGCGACCCTTGCAGAGCAAGGGGAACTACTACTTCAACGTCTCAGAGCAGGTGACGTCACCGATTGAAACGCTATTTAGCGCGCACCGCTAACTAAGCTAGCCGTGTCACATCTGTCACAAGACACCTTCACTGGCCATATTTGTATTTATTTATTTTATTCCCAATTTAGTGGTATCTAATTGGTAGTAGTCTTGTCTCATCGCTGCAACTCCCGTACAGACTTGGGAGAGGTGAACCTCGAGAGCCATGCGTCATCCGAAACACAACCCAACCAAACCGTGGTTGCACAAAAAGAGATCTGAGCAAACCACAACCCCAAAAAATATTTGAATGAGCTGCCGCCCCTACAGAGAGGAAGAGGCAAAGCCAGAGGTTTCACTTGCCAAAATCTGTCCAAAATAAACCCAATGCCCAACGACTCCCATTGTTAGGGTGGAAACATGAGCGTCTCGCCATTATTAACAGATATCTCTTATCACTAAAAGAGCAAAAACACTTTTTGTGAACTGCAAAGAACCATTGAAGGGCTCAAAGGGTTATTTGTCAGTATGGTTCCACACAGAACCATCACCCAGTTTCTTAGTGTGTGACTTTGGTCGTTCGAGTAATTGGGCTGTGTCAGATTAGGTTACATCTCACGCGTGCGTTGGTAGGCAAATTCAGAAAAAAATACATCCCGAAAATAGTTCACGCATGCTGAAAAGGGAATATGAACAGCCGCCTAGTCATACCTAATTTAGGACATGCCGTTTGCATTGTAATGTAGCAAATCTCATTCTCAGACACTTCCGCCCAGCTTGGCCTTCATTACTGTTGACGTCTTATCTTATGTCAACATCTTATGTCATCTCATTGCAGTGTTCCCACAAGGACCACCGGTCATTTCAATAAGTATGCAGTAGGCCTATGTACTGATGTAACCAATTGGATTTGAGCCTAGGTTGTTTTCACAAGACTCTTTTAGCCCTCTGATTTCATGGCTTCGCTTGGAGGAGCTAACACAAGCGCTCCGCTTTCTTGACAATTGGGCCAGAACAGAGTAGCACGGCAGGCCCTTAGATGTACACGGAGAGCCAGCATTGATAATATGCATGTCAATCTCTCCTGGCTCAGGGTGGAGGTGAGATTGACGGCATCAATGCTTGTTTTTGTAAGAGGTATTGGCATGTTTAAATCACATATAACTCAGTCAAGCAGTAAAATCAGATTTTAAAAAACAGATAAAACAACACTTTATGGAACAGCGCTGTGAAGAGACACAGGCACACACACAGCATCACAAACACATGCTAACACGGGCACTCTACACACACATACATTAGAATATTGTTATTTTGCTGTATTATGGATTTTGTATTGTAGATGTATTATGGTAGAGTAGTGTGTTGTATGTATTTGTGATTGGACCCCAGGAAGAGTAGCTGCTGCCTTGGCAGCCCCTAATGTGTATCCAGAATAAATCCAAATAGACTATAGTGACCACCTCCGTTAAGCTGACACTGCCTAGTATGCTGCATAATACAGTGGCTTTAGGTCGACATGATCCTTTCTTGGGGTGAGGTGGATTCCCATCCCTCATTTCCTTTTTCTTTATTCACTTTTCAGTCTCCGTATTCTCAGTCTCAGTGTGCGCAGCCTCAGTAGGGGAGAAGCTGGTTTCCTACACATGTCAAGAGGGTACAAACACACTTGAAGCACCATTTGGAGCAGTGGATCCCCAATGTGATCAGAGCTGGACCACTAGCAAAAAGGTAATCTATTTTCTACAGTATGTGGTCATGACAAGTAGATACAATGTGATAAAGATATCTTTATTAGAGCCATTTTTTTTACATATCACCATTGACAGTACGAACATTGCTGCACTCACTACTGTAATTCACTCTGGATAACAGCATCTGCTAAATGACGCATGTTATGGCAGGGGCCATGTCAATTGAGACATGACATGTGAAAGATTATTTATTCACTACAGCCCATTGCCTACTATGAAAATGGCAAAGGTGAATGCAGTTTTTCATGCGAAGAAGTGTTCTCTGGCAAAGTCATCCTCCGTGAATGTCCCAATGTCACATTAACTATTGGTTGCACCACCAAGGTAGGTCAACTCATACAATTCACCTTCCTCTTCTCTGTTACTACCTACCAAATGCCAACCTAGTAAACATTTCTAAATATTTCCACCTTTCTCTTTCACAGGATGGGGTATATGAAGAGACCAGGTTGCACTTCTCAGGTATGGTTGTTCCTGATGTTATTGGTGTATAACACAACATACCATTGATGTTCATATAAAGCGTTGTTGTCATCATATTGCTCATGTCACTCTTTTTGCTCCATCAGCGATAAGCAGACCAGCTGTCTCTATGACAACCACTAACACTGCAAACAATCATATTGCACATTATGGTAAAGTATATATATTTTTTAAGATAATGAATTACGTGGTATTCTGGGTTTGAGCCCAGGCTCTGTCACATTCGGCCACGACCGGGAGGCCCATGGGGCAATGCACAATTGGCCCAGCGTCGTCCGGGTTAGGGAGGGTTTGGCCAGCAGGGATATCCTTGTCTCATCGCGCACTAGCGTCTCCTGTGGTGGGCCGGGCGCAGTGCACGCTGACCAGGTCGCAAGGTGTACGGTGTTTCCTCCAACACTTTGGTGCGGCTGGCTTCCGGATTGGATCTGCATTGTGTCAAGAAGCAGTGCGGCTACGTTGGGTTGTGTTTCGGAGGACACATGGCTCTTGACCTTCGCCTCTCCCGAGTCTGTACGGGAGTTGTAGCGATGAGACAAGACTGTAACTACTACCAATTGGATACCACGAAATTGGGGAGAAAAAAATACATAAAAAATAAGGAGAGCATGTCACACCACAGACACAAGTGAATGATGTGAGTACTCTACAATAACGATGGCTGGTTGAAGAACCACACTTAGATGATTCGTTGAGAGCCATGAGATAAAGAATACAAACACTTTTTATCGCAAAGCTACACCACCTTAGTCTACATGACAAACAACAGATGTGTGGAATGGGTCACAAGTTTAGGATTCGTGTAAATTATTAGTATCCGCTGTAAAGACTGTTCTCATTGTGTAGAAACCAGGGTCTGGCCCCCAAAACAAGACGCAATACAGTTCTAAGAGACCCCTATTCTGTTGCATAAAACAACCATTTGATGCAATAACAGTTTTATAACAATCTTGTAATTTCGTTCTCACAAGAGTCACTCTACAAATTATCACAAACCCAAACAGGTCTATAATAGATTAAAAGACTAAATGTGTTACAACTTCCCACGGTCTCCCCTTATTAATAGTGAGCGTACATCTTTCAAACAATGTCCCCTACTCTTCCCAACACCGAATCATCTCAATTCTGATGAGCACGATAAAATTAGGATATTTTTCTATAACAATAAAATACAGTTACTTTACGAGTAAAGTAGGAAGCCCAGGTTGCAATAGGCAAAAATATATTGTGTCATGTAAGGAGTGTAGATATTTGGCCTGGCGAAGCGGTTTTATGGGCTGACTGAATAGGAGCTGATATTTGAGTTTTTCACTCTGCTGGTCTTGGCAGATTAGCAGTCCTCATTGTCCAAGACAGAATCAAGACTGAGTAAAAATGTATCCGACACCGAGACAATCAATACAGATGTAGGATCTTAATTGTATCACCTTTTTTTGCAGAGGATTTGCATGTACAGCTTGTAATTCCCACTTTTAAAATGTCAACTTCATTTTCCCTAACAAAACATGTATAAACCCCTACAGAAAATGTCCATTTAATTATAATCCACATAGTTCAAATTTCCTCTTAATTCAGGATTATTTTTCTGCTGTAGCAAACTGGCTCAAATGTAAGATCCTAAGGTCCAGACCAGACTCGAGTTCTGTTCCAAACACAAAAACCGAATATACAAAACACAGTGGGATATGAAGTGGACAATACCAGGTGGGAAAACGACACACTTCTTTTGAGTTTAAAATGAAGAAAAATTGTAGGAGGAGACCCTCCCACAGTTCAGAATCATTCGCATATTTAAGCAATAATGCCTGAGGGTTGTCTAGGGCAAGAAAGTTGTCTCCACTTCTCTGGTAAGGTTTCCTTCGATTTCAGTGCCTTATACCATTAGCCATTATTTTATCATATTGCTCATATTATTTATTTTCTCCTTTTTATAGGGATAAGTGTCAGCAACCAAGCTTTGCCTCCAAAAACTGCCAGCACTGCCTCTACAAACGTTCAACATGCTCATTATGGTTAAGTATAGAGTTTTATTTTATTCGTTACACCAGTGGTCTCCCAACAGGTCGATCGCGAGCTACCAGTAGCTCGCAGCCCACCTATGAGTAGCTCGCCAAACAATTCTTGAAGGACATGCAATTTTCACATGTTCCACGGCAAACTGTCATAAACAAATCTCACAAGTATCAGACACTGCAAACTCCCAGCTACTTACTATCTAACAAATGCAACATTGACATTATCCAACACCTGGTTATCCACTATTGTCTTAAAAGCCAAACCTAACACAATATATGCCTATTACCTTAGCCCCTGTCTGTCTATTTGGTGCTTGAGTTTGTCTATTGTGTGTAGTCAGTGGATGTGATACAGAAATACTTTCCCCAAAACCTTCAAATTAAATTTTAACTGCAAAGTACGCTTACCTGGCAGACTAGTCTATACCATGAGTAAGTACAGTGCATTCGGAAAGTATTCCGATGCCTTGACTTTTAAGGCTGTAAAGTATTATTTATTTTTTTATTCTAAAATGTATTAAATATTATTTTCCCCTCATCAATCTACATACAATACCCCATAATGACAAAGCGAAAACAGGTTTTTGGAAATGTTTGCTAATTTACAAAAAAACAGATACCTTATTTACGTAAGTATCCCTTTCCTATGAGACCCTATGACCCTATGAGACCCTATGACCCTAAGAGACCCTATGACCCTATGAGACCCGTTTCCATTGATAATCCTTGAGATGTTTCTACATATTTATTGGAGTCCACATGTGGTAAATTCAATTGATTGGACATGATTTGGAAAGGAACACACCTGTCTATATATGGTCCCACATGAGAGTGCATGTTGGAGCAAAAACCAAGCCATGAGGTCAAAGGAATTGTCCGTAGAGCTCCGAGATAGGATTTTGTCGAGGCACAGATCTGGGGAAGGGTAACAAAAAATGTCAGCAGCATTGAAGGTCCCCAGGAACACAGTGGCCTTCCAGAAGGACAACCATCTCTGCAGCACTCTACCAACCAGGCCTTTGATGGTAGAGTGGCTAGACGGAAGCCACTCCTCAGTAGAAGGCATATGACTGCCCGCTTGGAGTTTGCCAAAATACACCTAAAGACTCTCAGACCATGAGAATCAAGATTCTCTGGTCTGATGAAACCAAGATGTAACTCTTTGGCCTGAATGCCAACCGTCAGGTCTGGAGGAAACCTGGCACCATCCCTACGGTGAAGCATGGTGATTGCATCATCAGCAGCAAGGACGGGTGAAAAGCTGCTCCAGAGAGCTCAGGACCTCAGACTGGGGCAAAGGTTCACCTTCCAACAAGACAACAACCCTAAGCACACAGCCAAGACAACGCAAGAGTGACTTTGAGACAAGTCTCTGTATGTCCCGATTTGAACATCTCTTGCGAGAGCTGAAAATAAGCGTTGTTCCCCATTCAACCTGACAGAGCTTGAGAGAATCTGCAGAGAAGAATGGGAGAAACTCTCCAAATACAGACGTGCCAAGCTTGAAGTGTCATAACCAAGATGACTTGATGCTGTAATCGCTGCCAAAGGTACTTCAACAAATGACTGAGCAAAGGGTCTGAATACTCATGTAAATGTAATATTTATGTTTTTTTTTTTTTTATACATTTCTTAACATTTCTAAAAATCTGTTTTTGCTTTGTCATTATGGGGTATTGTGTGTAGATTGATGAGGAAAAAAATATTAAATCAATTTTAGAATAAGGCTGTAACAAAATGTGGAAAAACTAAAGGGGTCTGAATACCTTGTGAATACACTGTATATCATTTGTATCTATTGTGTTATTTGCCAACTTTACCATTAAATGAGCAGCAGCAGTACTGAACTATTGATTGACCAGCACATTAGATGGCACATTCCTCACTTGCTAGATGCACAATTAAAGAGCCAGATGTGCAATAAAATGGGAAATTACACTCAACAAGAAAAAGTTTGTTTTCTACCCGACTTTAAAAATCATGATCTTCTGATGTAAGGTAATCATTTTACATGGAACCAGAACATCCAATTGTATTGTTTCTCTATGAATAATTGTAATTTTGTGAGTGAAAAAGCAAAACAAATCCAAAACCAGGAGGGGGTGGGGTGAAGAAATCACACATTTTGTAGGGCCCCCCTTAGAGTTGTTTGTTAACCATTATTTTACCATGTATATTGACAGAAAAACAGTGCACTACTTTCTCTTGTACACTAAGGACCTGGGGAAGAGTTGCAGGGTAGAGGAAAAGAATGTGCCTATTTTTGAAAGCTAGAAAAAATGAGAAGCTCATGACATGTTTTATTTTCCAGAAAGTTTGGAGACACATGCTTTTTACATTTGGGGATAGATTGATAGTACAAACATGTGGAACTGTTACATAAATATAAGTGGAATGCAACAATGTGACTATCAGTTTTACAACCATCTACTGTATTGTGTATCATGAATCAGCTCCACTCCAATATCGCGTAAATTCTTGATGTTCTTCACATGGATATATTAAAATGAGATGTTTTTAAATACCATACAAGAAGCCTTTTTGGAAAAACGTTGTACTGTCATAATAATAATAATATCTTAAGTGCTTTTCATACACTATGCTCAAATCGCAATGTTACCTTATTTGCGGGTGAACTTCCTCTCTTGAAGCATCTCCAGTTCCATTTCCCATTAATTTATTGACAAATGTTATGCTCTGTTTATATTTCAGGATTAATTATATTCTCGGTCCTGTCACCTCTGGTTATTGTGATCAGCGTGATCATCAGCCGTTACTGCAGATCTCGTCCAAATGAAGGTGAGGAGGCTTCATCCATGGTGTTGTAATCCCCCCCAAAGGACCAAGATGACATCTATCCTGCCAATGAAGAATCCTGAATCAGGCATTATCTTACAATTTAGCCAGTAGGATTATTGACAGGTAATCCTTTCAGGACTGCTGCTCTACCTCTCAAAAGGGAAAGAAAATGAGCTTTTCGACCATGTAGGTTTTTAGTTTCTTTGCAGACTAATGAAAATGATGTAGTTCTGTGAAGCACTCAATGTTATGCACTTTCCTGCATTCTCTTTTAATTCCAATGCTCGAATGACCCCGTAAACTTGTTTACCAGTGATGCAGAAGACGTTGGCAGTCTTTTCACCTAAGACAGGAAGGAGAAAAGCCATTAGATCTTTTTTTGGGTGAAAATGTGTTCTTGCTGCTAACATTTGAAACTGCTCTGCATCACAATGCTGGGACATATAGCTAGTGTTGTAGTATTAATGTAGTAACAAGTATTTCCAATCTATTTATTGCTGACAGATGTATACGTGTAAAATGAGGAAAGTATGGTATTTCTAGGTATGCCAACAGTACAGTAATTGTTACACTGTACATTGCCATTTCTCTCTTACATATTTGTGAAAACTGTTAATATGACAGTTAGCTACAGTAAGATGGTAGCGATGCCAAGCAGTAACAGAAAGCACTCAATGTTCATCAGTTCACCTTGGGCTTGGAAGTGATGAAATGAACCAGCAATTGGCGACTTACTCGTCTGAAATCCTAATGCTATTGAGTAAGGTACTCAACCTGTGGGACCAGTGTCTATGGCAAGACTTGAAAATGGCTGTCTAGCAATGATCAACAACCAACGAGACAGAGCTTGAAGAATTTTTAAAAGAATAATGTGCAAATATTGTACAATCCAGGCGTGCAAAGCTCTTAAGAGACTTACCCTGAAATCGCTGCCAGAGGTGAAGCTAACATATACTTATGTAAATTAGATATATCTGTATTTAATTTATTTATTCTAAAAACAGGTTTTACATTTGTCACTGTGGGGTATTGTGTGTAGATGGGTGAGAGAATAAAATCAGGCTGTCACAACAACATGTGGAATAAGTCGACAGCCTAAAGTATTCATACCTATCCATTTTAGAGATTTTAGAGATGAGGTAACAGAAAGTGTTCAAGGTTAATCGTTCAACTTTGGCTTGGAAGTGATGAAGAGCTGGCAATTGGAGAGTTACTGGTCTGAAATCCTAATGCTGTTGTGGCATGAGAAAGGTGCTGTGGGACCAGTGTCAAAATGAGCAAGGATAAAAATGTTAAAAGCATTTTATTATTGGTTGATATCACATTTCATGGACACTTACCAAACATCTGTTATTCTAATTCTTCTTATATTAACTGACAAACTGAATTTGATACAGCATTACATGAGCTGCAAATAAGCTCTATTTCCTTTTTTAGGTCTGTTGCTTTGCATTTGTATGCATTTGTATTAACAACTGCTAACCATGTGTATCTGACCAATAACATTTGATATGATTTAATTCTGTTAAGATTATTATTATTATTGTGAAATGATGTGTTGTGTGCTATGATCACACGGGTGTCATGAAAAAATGTCACTGTTATTTTATATGACCCATATCCATGCACTCCTCATGTCAAACCTGTCCTGTGATATGGTGATGCAATAAAAATAAAAATACATGTAATTCTATAGTATTACATTTTTTAAGCTACATGGAATTTTGTAAAGGATTTTCAATGTTTAGATCAGTGGTGTAAAGTACATTAGACCAGGCACCACAGGTGAATAGGCATTTTTTAAAGTCTAGTCTCATCAGACTGAAACTTTACCAGTTGAAAGTATACATAAATCCAAGATATTATTGTATTACAAGTTCTAATTATTTTAAAATAAAATATGCAAATGAGGCAAACCGTCCTTAAATATGCACTCATTTGCATATTACGAGAATCTGTTTTTTTACACATTGCTTCAAGGTAGAATGTGTTTTTTTATTATTGTGATAAGACATTCAATGGTCAGACTTATGGATCAGTTCATCAAAATATTGTCATTACATGGAATTTTTTTAACACTTTGCATGTATGACGGGTGAATATTTTGCATATATTTAAACAAAATTAGACAAGATTAAAACGACACAAGATATTTAAAAAAAACTCAAAGTCTGACTATAAGACCTAAGAACCTGTGTGTGGAATAATGTGAATGTACGTCCTTTGAAGACTGAGAAAAATGAATTGGCGCACCGGGAACATGTCATTTTGAGAAAATGGCCGATACAGATAGGCCAATGGAATTAAAATGTACTTTCCATAAATATATTCATTTGTCACATTAATTAAAAAGAAACAAAATAGACCTTTTATGTTTCAAGCAATAGAGCATATCCTTTGAATACTGGTATGTTGGGCAAATATGCAGTTTTGGGCAAATTTTCATATCACTTTGCTCAGTTTCTCACATACAAGGCTTTTGTATGGCTGTTGAAATGTGCAGAACATTTATCAGCTATGCCTGCCCCATATCTAAGGCCCTCTTTGAGTTGTTGCTGGTGCCGCTGTACTTTCTTGACTGTGTCATGTGACCTGCGCCTACGCTTGGCACACTCCCATTGAAGCAGCATCCGCTCTCACAACTCCTTGCTGATTGCTTCCAGTGTCCCCAAAGTGCTGTCAAGCCACAATTTGTTCATCCATTTTCTGTGCAGCCTCTATTAAAAATATATGCCCTCCAAGGTTTTTGTGACAGGGTGGATCTTCTCCTTTTTCTATGGCTCTGTGCTGGTACCAGCACCAATGCACACACCTATCCCTTTGGTTGGAAGTAAATCCTCTCTTGTGCCAAGTGCCATCAAAGGATACATGAATGTCTATGATGGCATCCTCATCCTCCTTCTGCAACTCTGCTATGTCTGGGTCTATATCTGCATATGCTCTTCTAATTATCTTTGCAGCACTCTCCATTGACTGTAGCCCTCTGAATTTCTGAAACTAAAGTGGGGGGAAAATGACTTATGTCTGTCGACATTACAGTCATAACTGCATGACTAAATATCAGCATGTTATCCTATGTAAATATCAGCATGTTATCCTATGTAAATATCAGCATGTTATCCTATGTAAATATCAACATGTTATCCTATGTAAATATCAGCATGTTATCCTATGTAAATATTTGCGTATCAGCATGTATTTACTTTATGTAAAGCTAATTTCTCACTAATCACATCAGGTTACAGCCCTATGACACTGTAGGCCTATATTACAGTCTCATTATATAGTTATCCTGTCACTCTGTTTTATTAACTTTGAATAAATTTGCTGGAGCAAGGAAATACATATTATTTATACACAGCAAGTCACCTGACAATATTGGGCAACTCTCCCTTTTTATTTACCTGTCATTCTGTCATGTCTCTGATATGAGCTGAACGCTTATTTTATTTAGAGCTGCATAACCAAGTCCAAGTTCATGGGCTAGAAGAACCAACCTCATATCAAATGCACGATTCAACATGGAAAGTTTTAATAATAATGGTTGAAGTTCTTCATGAAACATGCTATCAAGAACGACATTTATGGTAGGTGTAGTTGACGGAGTTGGGATAAAATGATACAAATAAAGTATGTATATATTTGTACATGTTGTGAAAGTATGGAAGTTACTGTTGCAAAATATCCAAATATCTGAAAATTTACAGATGAAAGCAAAATCACATTTTTTTCCTGTGTTGTCGGCCTTGAGTAAAAATACTTTAAAGAAAGTATTGTGCTTTTTACTCCATACATTTTCCCTGACATTTTCCCCGATCACAAAGTACTCGTTACATTTTGAATGCTTAGCAGGACAGGAAAATTATGAAATTCACGCACTTATCAAGAGAACACGTGGTCATCCCTAGTACCTATGGTGTGGTAAACTCACTAAACACAAATGTATCTTTTGTAAATAATGTCTGAGTGTTGGAGTGTGCCTCTGGCTATCCGTGAATTTTAAAAACAAGAAAATGGTACCGTGTGCTTTGCTCAATATAAGGAATTTGAAATTATTTATACTTCTATTTTTTATACATAAGTATATTTTAGCAATTACATTTACTTTTGATACTTAAGTATATTTAAAACCAAATACTTTTAGAATTTTTCTAAAGTAGTATTTTACTGGGTGACTTTCACTTTTACTTGAGTAATTTTCTGTCAGGAGAATCCAAATGATAATAACTGACAATCAATAGCTCTGACCAATCCCTGAGATCTGTAAAACCACGGGTTTAATAATAATTAGTCAAAGACTCAGCTTTGGCAAAAAGATAGTACAGTTTATTCAGAGAACATTCTAAAGTCCATTATACAAAGACATCCATTTTATTATTGGGCACATACTTCCACACACAGTAGGTGAGTTTTATCCTTCTCTATAGTTCTCACCACTGTGTATCACTGCCCAACCAACAGTTCCATTCCCCCGAGATTAGGGAAACCTTGAGAAGTACTCCCTATGCTATCATGGGTTCCTCAGAGGCCTAGCCAGGTCGGTCCAAACACAGTTGAACTGTTCTCATCTTTTTCTTCTTCGGCACACACATACAAGTTCAAACCCTAAACTACGCCTTGCTCAGACAGTCTGTGTTTTTCCACTATACAGATACATTGTTTAACCTAATTCTGACTAAAACTGCACATATCATCAGATTATAATTTTATGATTCTAATCAATTTCATACAGTTAGAAGGTTTCAGAGTGGAATTATTTGATCAATATCTTTCAACATATACATTATTTTATAATTTTCTATTATGGTATCTATACTTTTACTCAAGTATGACAATTGGTTACTTTTTCCACCACTGGTTTAGATCGAATGTAACCTGGATTCCATTGGATGCTGTATGATGTTATTACTTTGTAACATGTTTGGGGTAATGTGATTGTCGATCACAATGACAGAGACTTCACAGACTTGTTGTCACTCAAAAGATTAGTGATATGTATGTATTTAACAATAACAGCTATCCAAAAAAAAAAACTTTGTGTTAACCCTTGAGGATAATTGTTATCATCCCTTTAAAATGTGCACATTACAACATTGACAGGTGATGGAAATTACTAATATCAAGGTACAGTATATGTACCATGTGTAACTTTGTGTTGTTGTGTCGAACTGCTTTGCTTTATCTTGGCCAGGTCGCAATTGCAAATGAGAACTTGTTCTCAACTAGCCTACCTGGTTAAATAAAGGTGAAATAAAAAATGTTTTAAACGAGTGTAAAATATTACAGAATGTGTTGCGTGAAATAGGTAGAGATTTTTTTGCCAGACATTTAGCACCTCAAACAGTATACTATGCAGAAAAATAGTTATGTATCTAGTTTGTAAGCCTCTGTAAAATGGTAGGGTAAATAATGTATCTTAATAACATGAAGTATTCTGAGTAACAATCAACTTATCTAAGAGAAACATCACTACTGTGGTGACTAAAAAAGTGAGGACTCGTCTTAAGAAAAAGTTCAAGAACATTTATCTAAGAACCATAGCACATGTACGTCAGAAACAGTACGTTACAACATGATTTACGACTTCATTATTTTCAATGTATCCACACAATTGCTGATCATGTTCAAAAACCAAATATTCACCAAAGCCCACTTTCATAATGCTTGGAGGAAAATAATATTTTTGGGTTCTGTATACAAGATTAATAAAATAATGTTTTGGCCTCACAAAATAACAAAAACTTGTCAATAATGCCTGAACATTAGAGTTCATTGAGAGATTTGCTTGGCTCATATGGAATGCCATATTGGTTGGTTTCATCTCTCTGTGCAGAGTCCAGCGTGCCCCACCAAATCCTTCCAACACGGGAGCCCCATAAAACAGTGCTCAGATCAATTCCATTTCATTACCAGTCAATACAGGAATTTAATTAGGCATGAAATGCCATGTAGTACACATTGGTAATTTTCCAGTTCAACATCAATGTCAACTTCAATTGACTGAAATGCAAATGGAATTAACCCCAACATTGCCATAGAGCGACCCTGCAGAATGACCCCTTATCATTAATTATTCCTTCTCCCTTTCCTGAAGTTCCTTGATGGGGTTAGATCTTGGGACTTAGATCATGGGGTCCCCTCACAAGGCCCTGCTCCTTGCGCATCACAGGCACATGAATGCTGCAGACAGGCACTCGTTGCTGGAGAACTGCTGCTCTAGCCTGGCTGTACTGCTGTTTGGCTGCATGAGTGAAAGGGTGTAGGTTACTGTTTCTGCTTCATTTCTTTGAAAAGCTTAAATATCTTAGTTCTACAGGACCAGCCAGAGGGTTGTCTGCCTCCATCTGCTCTAAAGATGAATTATTCTCCTGGAAAGTAGATATAACTCTTAGGCTCCTTGAACAGCTTCAAACGTGCCCTAGTCTTTCTCTGCATTTCCTCTTTACGTTCAAGTATACAATGAGCCCAAACTAGCAGAACAGGCTCTCACACACAGACATGTTTTATGGAACCCTGTCTCGACCAGTTTGGCCCCAGAGTGTAAATCAACATTAAATCTTTCTTCTCAAGGGGTGCATCTAGAAGTGGTTCTTGTGGATACTTCTTACTCCTTTGCAATAACATATTCCTTAGGATGACCTATGGTAAGAATGAGGATTATTGAGGCAATAACTGTAACATTTCAAAGAAAATGAAATACACGAAAACCATAAAATGTTTGTTTCTTTTATCTGTTAAAAATAATAATAGAGGAACAGCTGGCAGTGTTGTAACTCACATAGCTGATGGTGAATATCAGCAATGCCGCCACAATCCCCACAATGGAAAGAACTAGAATGGTATCCCTTTCTTCTGATTGGTCTGTGGACTCAAGGCAACCTGCAAAACAAGTATCCACAAAT
The DNA here is from genome assembly GCF_021184085.1 of Oncorhynchus gorbuscha. Taxonomy (NCBI): domain Eukaryota; kingdom Metazoa; phylum Chordata; class Actinopteri; order Salmoniformes; family Salmonidae; genus Oncorhynchus; species Oncorhynchus gorbuscha. The sequence continues at coordinate 65,826,502 of NC_060187.1, read as the reverse complement.
CCTTGAGCATCACTAGAAACATTTTTAAAGAATTTAGCAGCATAGATGAACTCTCTCTGGGTCCAATTTAAAACACTCACATACAGTATACAGTAGGTCTACATACTAAAATAAGCACACAATGAGAGTAGAACACACGTACCTGTCACTCTGAGGTGAACCTGCCCCTCCTGGTTCTGCTCTCCTACAGGTGCTGCCAGGAGACACTTGTACATCCCGCTATCAACAGCCGTTACATTGGGCAGGAAGATATCGAAAGAATCATCAGCCAAAAGTTCCATTTCACGCTCCAGACCGGCGTACCATTGGGTGGTGCTTTTAGGTGATGATAGCCTCTTCATCAATAGACCTGTCTCCTTATTAGAGGGCTCCTCACCCAGCTGGGAGAAGAGGGTTTGAGGTTACTATATGCCCTTAACAGCTGGTCTGGGACCAGTGCTGTATGTTTTTGGCATATATTGCACTTGTACAGAATTTGGTCAGATGGTTCATAACACAGTTTGTGCTATCACAATAATAGAAAGCTTACCTTGTACCACCTCACCGCCCGGTATTGGACCCCAGGCTTACATATTGCTTTACATTTCAGAATTGAGTCCTCTCCACAAACTGACTTCACTTCATGGGTAGGCCTATCCTGTGTGAGCCCACATTGCAAGGAGGCAGCTATAGAAAAACACAAAATAAATTATAATTTCAAGTGAGCCTGCCCAGCTGGACTAATATCAAACTCGTTTAAAAGAATAAATGACAACATACCTATAATCCAGACGAGTTGAAAAAACATATTTGTAGAACTACAGCAATGAAGATGATGATCGAGAACAGAAGAGGGGCAGTTTATATAAAGCCAAATGAAAGTGAAACTATAAGGCTGGGGATTTCCCATACGGAGTGCCGCCTTGAGTTCCGTTCGTTTAGTGGGTGTGGCCTGGATGTGACCATTTGAAATCGCAAAACTCGTAGCACCATACAATCTCCCTCTGGTTCACCATAATCATGCGGTTCTTTCGTACTCAACCGATCCCCGACATTTCGCTAAATTGAAGGTGCTACGTCACAGTACTTGTGTATATCATTTGGAATAAGCCGCGAGCCTCTCAGTTGCGCGTGTACTCTCTTCACAGGCTCGACTGCAATTGGTTATATTGACCACCATGCTGATACGTCGCGGCACTCTCCTGATGTGTTTGGGTAGGCTATGATTCTCATACATTGTTCAACTTAAGCAAACGTAAAATGTACACCGAGTGTAACAAACATTATGAACACCTGCTCTTTACATGACAGACTGACCAGGTGAAAGCTATGATTCCACTTGTTAAATCCTCTTCAATCAGTGTAGATGGAGGGGAGGTGACTGGTCAAATACGTTTTTTAAGCCTTGAGACAATTGAGGCTTGAATTGGGCATGTGTGCCTTTTAAGAGGGTGAATGGCCAAGACTAAGTGCCTCTGAACGGCGTATGGTAGGTGCTAGGTGCACCGGTTTTTGTCAAGAACAGCAACGCTGCTGAGTTTTTCACGCTCAACAATTTCCCATGTGTTTGAAGAATGGTCGACCACCCAAAGGACATCTAGCCAATTTGACAACTGTGGGAAGCATTAGTCAGCATGGCCAACTTCCCTGTGTAACGCTTTTATTATGCATCTGCCTGCTGGCGTTAAACGGGTTAATCTGTAGTGTAGAAGAGAAGGCGTTAAAATAAGATTTAAAAAAATACATAATAGCCTACATATAAAGATATAACTTATCTTTGCAAACTGAAAGATAAATTCACGGTTGGCCATTGCCTGAAAATCCCCTAAACTCCCCTGGCTGATTGAGCGTCATAAAATATTATAGGGAATCCCCAAGCCAGAGCCAGGAATCCCCTGAACCAGAATTACATGGTTTATATGCCAACTCTCCTTTATACACAGGACGCAGCCATTCAACTTCTCATTCACCAGCCTTTTAAGTTTAATCATGTAAAAATACAATCGTTACTCACGAAATATGGAGTTTCGATTAGCAACTATTGTCATTTAGGCCTACAGAAGGCTGCAGACACGGCCGGTATGTAAACATCCAATAACACAAGCAACAGAAAAAATGCCAATTCGGCACCTCCATAACAAGGTTTAAGCATCCGAAAAATAAATGAGGTGCCGAAGAGGCATTTTTTTCGGTTGCATCGAACTTTTTATTTAGACCTTTTTTGGAAGTACAAAAAAATGTCTTATTTCAAATTTGTTTAATTACAAGATGTCAACAGACATGGTTGGTGTGTGTCTTGTCAAGCAGTGCAAAGTGGGTGTCATGTCCCCATTTTTGGATATGTTTGGTTACAGTTAGAGATATTCACTGATACAAATTATACAAATATCAGTTTAAGCAAAAACATCACATAGGATTATCAGATATTAAACACTTCCTCTCCGTGTGATGCGTTTTAAAAAAATGACAACGTTAAATGGAGATACTCCTAATTTCAATAACTAAGTCTATGGTTCCTAATGGAATGGCATTTCACAGTGGCCATGCCCCGACTGGGGTACAGACTAGTTTTCCTTGATTTGATTTAGAACATTTTCTTCCTTTATTTATGTTTTACTCTGCATTGTTGCTTAAGGGCTTGTAAGCATTTCACTGTAAGGTCTACCTTGGGGTTACAGCAGTTGTATTCAGCAGATGTGACAAATAAAACGTGATTTGATATTTCACAGTGGTTTAGATGTTACAAATATTTTCTACACAATGGCTGCTTGTTTTGTCACATTAACAAAAATTAGGTGAACTATTAGAATTTTAGCAACCAGGAAATGGTGGAGCGATTTCGGCATATTGCATCTTTAAATTAAACACCATGACTGTTTTCTCATTAACTGTGAATGTTGTTTGAAATGTCCAATACAAAATATGTTGGTGATATCGTTATCAACCAACTGCATAACCCTTAAAAAACTAAAATGTTCACGTGCAGGGTATGCAATTAGCATTCCAAGACTCATTAAATGGCGACCGTACTACCTGAATTGGCCTCGTTTTGAAGATTGCTCATTATGAAATGCTAGCTGCCATGACTAAAGCCATACAAGAGTAGTCTTTGAGGTGTGGTTTGCATATCATACCCTGGCGGTACTGTTTGTCCTTCCTAAGGCACCGTAGCATCAACAAAGCGACTTCCTCAAAATAGTAACTTCCTTAAAACGGTCAGAATTCATCTAAGCTAAATCAAAAAATCTGTAATTAATTTAGATGCTTTTGCAGAGGTCTTAGTCACACAATTTTGAATCTAGCTAAGCTGTTTGGTGCAGTATTTTTCAAGTAAAAAATGTTGCATGAAAAAATAGTCTGTGCATACAGTCTATTGGGTAGGGAAAGTCTGGCTGCATGCAGGACTGATGCTCAGGACTGATTTTTGAGAACAATAATATGTATACAATTTCATCATCTGCAAACTGTCAAACTATCATCAATAAAGCACAAGCTACACACTTTATCAGTGCACAAAATCACTTGCTAGCTAGCTACAACTCTGTGTTTGTCAATTAAGCTAGCAAGTAGTAGCTAGCAGGCACACAGTAAGCTTATCAAGTCACTAGCTAGTGGCGACGTGTGTGCTTCGGTGCTGTTTTATTTACACATTTCTCACTCTTACCAGAGTGTAAGTCTGTCTGGCAGTGTTTCATAGGAAATCATGTTACAAAACAGGTCTCGGGGGACACACAAGATGCTTGCAAATGGGTTTTGGAATATTGACAAGTTGCACTTGGGATACAAGTGCGCTCTGAACATGTCAATTCTAATTTTGCCCAATAAAGTGGCAGACTCAAGTGATTGATACTATCAAACACATCAGCAAACGCCACTCCATAAAGGGCTTAGGGCAAAGAGTTATTTCAGCATAACATTGGCCATGTGTTGTCTTATGTAAACAAGTCTGAGGTGCTGTGTAATGGGCAGGTCTGCCTCACTGTCTGGAGGTTCTGGCTGCTATGATTGGATAGTGTGCACAGCTAATGGAGTGCAATCAGTACAGCTGCTTCTCTCGTGAGTGTGCACTGGGAAAGTGGACATGACCATAATCTATACCCAACCCTTGAGTAAGTGGTGACAAACTCACTTACAAAACTTTTGTTGGACGAGACTAAATGACACAAATTATCTGTCATCTTTCAACTTTGACACGAATGAATGTTTCTGAGTCCTATCAATGCCACATAGGCTGTTTAAAACCACAGAAGTTGGTTTTAAGGGGCAGTTGACCTTTAAGACAGACTGGTAGGATAGTTAGCCATTGCTAGAATTCAATGGTGGAAGTAACATTTGAGTGTAGTAGAGTTGACTGATGACAATGACATGAATACTGTGTACACTCAGTGACCAGCTTATTAGTACACCCATCTAGAACCGGGTCAGACCCCTCTTTGACTCCAGAACAGCCTGAATTATTCAGGGCATGGTGTTCAATTGTTTCTCAATTGGTATCAAGGAACCTAATGTGTGCCAGGAAATCATTCCCCACACCAGTACAGGCGTGGGTGGGCCTGGGTGGACACAGGCCCACCCACTGAGGAGCCAGTCCCTGCCAGGCCCACCCAATCAGATTGAGCAAAAACAAAACAATTATGCATTATTTATTTTTTAACTCCTCAGCGCTTAGGTCAATTGTTTTGCCCATTTTAACATTCAATCAAACAGTAACTGAATGCCTGTCTGCCTGCTTTATACAGCAAGCCACGGCCACGTGCTGTCTGTAGAAGCGAACCGGGTGGTGTACCTAATTAACTGAGTATGTATAATACACAACATTTGGATGGGAGCTATAATCCAGTTATATTGCTTGAAATCAGGCATGGCAGCTTTAAATGGGGAAAGATTGCTTCCATACCCCACTTTTCCCCACTTGCGTGAATTTCATTGGAAAAACGTCACTTTGCCGTGTGTACCCGTGTGCTGATATGCAACTGGTATTTGAGCCTAGGTTGGGAGTGGAAAACTAGCTGTTATTGGCAGAGAGGTTTGGAACTCTCTTTCTTAATGGTCTAGTCATTAATTTACTGCCTAGATGTCACCAGCCAGGCCAAAACGCCATCCCACCAATTTCAGTCTGTATTTTCAAACATTAAAAGGGCATTAACATAATTTTCACAATTTCACAGTATTATTCCAACCTCATAGTATGGAAATACATATAAAACACAGGTGAATCATGTTTTTCACTGCACTGGACCATTTAAACTGACACTTTGCCTAGTATGCTGCATAATACAGTGGATCTAGGTTGACATCCTTTCTTGGTGTAAAGTGGATTCCCAATCCGCCTCATGTCTTTATTTATTCACTTTTCAGTTGCTGTGTTCACAGCCCCTGTAGTGGAGAAGAAAATTGCCTACACATGTCAAGAGGGTACAAACACACTTGAAGCACCATTTGGAGCAGTGGATCCCCAATGTGATCAGAGCTGGACCATTGTCAAAAAGGTCATCTATTATACAGCACCAGTCAAAAGTTTGGACACCTACTCACAAGGGTTTTATTTTGACTATTTTCTACATTGTCGAATAATAGTAAAGACATAAAAACTATGAAATAACACAAATGCAATCATGTAGTAAAAAAAGTGTCAAAATATATTTTAGATTCTTCAATTAGCCACCCTTTTCCTTGACAGCTTTGCACACTCTTGGCATTCTCTCAACCAGCTTCACCTGGAATGCTTTTCCAACAGTATTGAAGGACTTCCCACATATGCTGAGCACTTGTTGGCTGCTTTTCCTTCACTCTGTGACTTGAACTCTGAAGCATTTATTTGGGCTGCAATCTGAGGTGCAGTTAACTCGAAATAATTTATCCTCTGCAGCAGAGGTAACTCTGGGTCTTCCTTTCCTGTGGCAGTCCTCATGAGAGCCAGTTTCATCATAGTTGTCATGATGTTGCCCTCTTTGGGTACAGCGAGCACTACCCCCCTCCCTCTGCACCAGCCCTTTTCTATCCACCATCCCCCTACCCCCCTGTCTCCTACACCCAGGCTGCTGTGGTCAGAGAGGTCGTAAACTCCTCCAGGAATTTATCTCCTCATGGCCACAGTATATAGAGAGAACAAAGGAATTTCTTCCACCTTACAGAACTTGATGTCCGAACAACATTTATGTTCTGGAGAAGGTATAAAAGATCCGTGAAGAATCCAGCTAAGAACTGGCCTGTTTGGTACAATTTTGTGAAACTCATGGGAGACAATACAGCCACATTACCATAACGCTGTCTATACAATAGCCTCAGCTATGAAGCTTACATCTAATTGTTGTACATGATGAATCAGGAAAGATTTAACTATTTGTGAAATAATGGGTGCTATGTAAAGATGTAATGTGAGAGAATTGTATTTCTGTGTAAAGTTTCACTTAAGTCACTGGCATGTCCCCATGAACACAGTTAGGACCTGGTGTCATGAGACAGCCTTTTTATGATCTTCTGAATAAAACCCCCACCTTGAGAATTTCTCAGCAGACCATGTTTCTCTCAATAACGAGAGGGCCAAAGTTTGAGACCAGACTGCTGAATCTTTTAACCATCCCACGTGGTTAAACTCTTAAGACTATCGATACCGACAGAATAAGAACAAGTCTTTTGATATTTTTATATATATAAATATATATGAGAGAAGTTATTTCCCCCCTTGGTGCCCCGACTTCCTAGTTAATTAGTTATTTGATAAATAAGTCATGGTTTTTGCGACTGCACATGAAGAAACTTGACATTTTCCGTATTGACTGACCAGCATGTCTTAAAGTAATGATGAACTGTTGTTTCTCTTTGCTTATTTAAGCGGTTATTGCCATAATATGGACTTCTCTACCTTGTCACAACACAACTGATTGGCTTAAATGCATTAAGAAGGAAAGAAATTCCACAAATTAACTTTTAACCAGACACACCTGGTAATTGAAATGCATTCCAGGTGACTACCTCGTGAAGCTTGTTGAGTGCCACGACTGTGTAAAGCTGTTGAGGCAAAGGGTGGCACTTTGAAGAATCTCAGATATAAAGTGTTTAATATAAAGTGTTTAACACTTTTTTGTTTTTGGTTACTACATGATTCCATATGTGTTATTTCATAGTTTTAATGTCTTCACTATTATTCTACAATGTAGAAAATAGTAGAAATAAAAACCCTTGAATTAGTAGGTGTGTCCAAACCTTTGACTGGTACTGTAAATGTGGTTATGACAAGTAGATACAATGTGAAGTCAGACATTTTTATTAGCACTATTTAATTTTTTACACATTACCATTGATAGTATCATCAACAATATGCAGAGGGGCAGGGGCCATTTCAATTGAGACATGACGTGAAATATAATTTTCTTCGCTACAGCCCATTGCCTACTACAAAAATGGCAAAGGTGAATGCAGTTTTCCATGTAAGGACGTGTTCTCTGGCAAAGTCCTCCTCAGTGACTGTGCCGATGTCATATTAACTACTGGTTGCACCACCAAGGTAGGTCAACTCATACAATTCACCTTCCTCTTCTCTGTTACTACCTACCAAATGCCAACCTACTAAACATTTCTAAATATTTCCACCTTTCTCTTTCACAGGATGGGGTATATGAAGAGATCAGGTTGCACTTCTCAGGTATGGTTGTTCCTGATGTTATTGGTGTATAACACAACATACCATTGATGTTCATATAAAGCGTTGTTGTCATCATATTGCTCATGACACTCTTTTTGCTCCATCAGCGATAAGCAGACCAGCTGTCTCTATGACAACCACTAACACTGCAAACAATCATATCGCACATTATGGTAAAGTATTTTTTTATATAATGGATTACATTTTGATTGCACAAATAAGTGGCACTGTTATCAAAAAATACATACTAGCAGCACCCTGCCCTTAAGGGTGGTAAATCATTGCAAATTAGTATATTGATTAAATGCAATTCCCCCCTCCTGCAAAACAAATAGCCTATCAACCTTCTCAACTCCAGAGCAACTTGTTGGAGGCTACTGTTTTTGTAGGCACTTGCTTTCTGGACCATTACAGACGTCAGTGAGATGTGCGATATTCCCTGGCACATGTTTCGTCAGGCTTAAACCATGTTATCCATATCTGTTTAAACAGTAGCCTACAATAGAAAATGAATTTTGTGATGCGTAATGATGTACCTTGCTTTATTTGATCTCCATTATTTCAAAGGATTTGAGCCTTAGTTTAAGAGTTGGGAAAAACAGGACTATGGGTCATGAGATATGCTGTTGAAGATTTTCCACACAGGCCTTCCATAGACTATAAGTGCTCCGGCGCAGTTGATAGGATACTGTACCTTGGATACCGCAGATTGCTGGTTGCATTAATACTAGTATTATGATGCATAATTGCCATGGTAATTTGGAATGTCCAGTCCGTAGGCGTGAGACTCTGTTTGGACACGGCCGTGGTGGCAGCCTGGCGCGCAGTACGCACCTTACGACTTACCACCTCATCACTGTCATCTTCTCTTGGGTTCCCCTTTAGTGGCCTCTTATTGTTATACCCACTGAGTGGCTGGACCTGCACTTTTATAGGCCTGGGCTTTGCCTTGGAAGTGAAATGATGTCATAATTGCATTGACAAATCAAATGTATTTATATAGCCCTTCAACATCAGCTGATATCTCAAAGTGCTGGACCGAAACCCAGCCTAAAACCCCAAGCAGCAAGCAATGCAGGTGTAGAAGCACGGTGGCTAGGAAAAACTCTCTAGAAAGGCCAAAACCTAGGAAGAAATCTAGAGGAGCCAGGCTATGAGGGGTGTCCAGGTGTGCCGTGTGGAGATTATAACAGAACATGGCCAAGATGTTCAAATGTTCATAAATGACCAGCATGGTCAAATAATAATAATCACAGTAGTTGTCGAGGGTGCAGCAAGTCAGCACCTCGGGAGTAAATGTCAGTTGGTTTTTCATAGCCAATCATTAAGAGTATCTCTACCACTCCTGCTGTCTCTAGAGAGTTGAAAACAGCAGGTCTGGGACAGGTAGCACGTCCGGTGAACAGGTCAGGATTCCATAGCCGCGGGCAGAACAGTTGAAACTGGAGCAGCAGCACGGCCAGGTGGACACGATGCAATAGTAACTGAGCCATTCCAAACCAGTGTTGTTTGATTCCACCTAAAGAGAGACCAATTCAAAACCAAGACAAATCGAATCAGAGTCAAGACCGAGACCAGGAGGGGGGTTAGGGGTCCGATACCAAGACCAGAAAAATGCGAGTCCAATTCAAGACCATTAATTGTGTCAAATCTCCACCATAATAAAAGCTCAATGTCCAGTATTTCTGTGTTGATATGTATTCTTTAGGCATTCAGAATGGTGAGAAAATATGGGCTGACGGCAAATAGAGCCACTTTACAAATGATCACAAACCAAACAGGTCTATAATAGATGAAAGGACAAAATATGTTACAGCTTCCCTCAGTTTCCCCTTACTAATAGTGAGCATGCAACTTTCAAACAATGTCCCATACTCTTCCCTACCAGCAAATAATTTCTGACAAACGCGACAATATTTGAGGATACATTTCTATGAATGTGAAGGACATTAGTGTTATGAGTAAAGTAGAAAGCCCAGGTTTCAATAGACAATAATATATTAATGTGTCATGAAAGGAGCGTGGTTATTTGGCCTGGCGAATGGGAGCTGATAATTATTTATCAAGAATTTTTCACTCAGAATCAAGACGAAGTAAAAATTTATGTGACACCGAGACAAGACCGAGACTCTCAATACAGATGTAGGATCTTAATTTGATCACTCCTTTGTTGCTGAGAATGTACCTGCACAGCAGGACATTCAAACTTGTGTATTCAAGGTTTAAAAAGTATTCTAAAGTTAGTTATTTCCAGATTTGATTTGCCCTAATGAAGAATTTATCAACCCTTACAAAAAATGTCCATGAATTATAATCCACATAATAATTCACATTTCCTGTTGCTGCAGGATTAGTTTACTGTTGCAAACTGGCTCAAATTAAGATCCTACATCTGTATGTGGTCTCGAGACCAGACTCTGTTTGGAACTACTTAACAACAATACAAAACACAGTGGAATATAAAGTGGACAATATCATGTGGGAGGACGATTTATTTATTTTGAAGCTTAGAATCATTAACTTATTCTAATTTATATCAGAGCTCTATTATTATCAAAAACAAGTTTCGCTGTTACAGGAAAATGCCTGATGTTCTAACTACAAGGATAGATTTTTAAATAAACAAAATAACTTATTACTTAACAGTCTTCTGTTTATATTTTAGGACTTTGGACATTCCTGATCCTTGGGGTCCCTATGATCATACAATTTGTACTGTAGATGTGGTCTGAAGGGGCTCTCGCATTGGGGACCAACAATCTAGAACCAACAAAGAACCCAGATGACATCCTTTATCCTGCCAATGAAGAACAGTTGGGCATTTGTAGTTGGTGGGACACACTACACCATCTAACATCAAAGTTAAGCAAATAGTATTATAGACATCTATCTACTCAGGACCTTGCTTTTTAAAGGACGAATATGACTTCTTCCGCCATGTCCAGCCTCTAATTGCATGTTTTAGTCTCATTGCTACCTTCTACGCACTTTTCTACCTTTTTGTCTCAGTACTCTGCTAACTAAACCAAGTGTACCTGTATGATGGGTGACGTTTACATCATGTAGTTTCACCTAAGAGAGGAAGAAAGAAAGCCATAGTGTTTATTTTTTGACAGAACAGAAAATGTTTGCTGCTGACCACCTAGAGTATAATCTGCACTGCCTCATCATGCTGTGCCATGTAGACAGTGTTGTTTATGAAATATATTTATTATGCTATTTATTACCTATTCATTCTAAAAAAAAGCACAAATGACAAAGTATGAATGTACAATTAGCTAGAAAAACAAGCTGTGAACTTGTCCGTTACAAGCCAATCATCTCTCCCATGGCCCATTTTGTTGTCACAAAATGGCAGTACTTCACTATGCCTTGGGACCAATGTCAAATTGTGTGTGTTTTTATGTGCCATCAAATTAAGGAATATATTTTGCAAGATTAAGAATATATATTTTAAAGTAGTGTCCTTTTAAAAAATAATAATACTTTGCCTTGGACCATTTTGTATTGGTACAAATATAGCTACACCTACTCACCCCTAGATCAGAGAATAAGCTTAGAGACGAGTGACTCGATTGATTTCACCAGAGAGATGTACTGTACAGTAGTGTTTAACACTTGGTAATGATTCTTCTTACCTCCTTCCAGTCCATAAAACCAAACACTTTTATATGAACTGACAACCATCATTTTACACACTAAGAGGAGCCCTTTTGAACACGAGCAGCGTTAAACATTTTAATAAGGTTTATTTTCTTGTGTTCATTCATGTGTACTTTCATAGCATAGTTATACCAATCATGTTTAGCATGCTTTTGATGAGAGATAATCACCCATTTTCATGCTCTGCTCATTTTCTACTTTGTCCTGTGATGTGGTGATGCATTAAAAAGAATTGTCTCCAAACATTGTGATGCTTTTGTATCAGGGATCTGATTGCCAACAAAAGTACAAATGTTAAGAACACGTGTGTGATATACTTGAGTTTACAGGGCTATGTTTCCGTCTTGTAATGTGTTGGGATGATTCTCAATGAAGATTGGCAAAAATATCAATTAAGAGGTGATGAGAGTTGAACGTCCTGTTCATGTGAGTTATTTATGAATATAGTTCATTTAATTTAATTGACAGACATTTTGTGCTGTCCTACAAATCATTGCCAGATTTATTATACAGTATTTGGATTTCAATGTGTTATTTTGAATATGAAAACGTAAAAAAAAAAAAAAACTTTATATTGATCAATGTTGTCTGTGACCATTTTATCTAAAACCGTGATACTTCAGAACACACAGTACATGTGCTTGTGATACTTTACAAAATGATTTACTTCACTTTATTTTCAATGTATACACAGCATTGTTGATCATATCAAAAACAAAACCTGACTTGTAGCCAGAGACTCCTGCCAGTTTCTCAAGCCCCTTATAGTTTTGCTTGGAGGAAGACTATTTTCTTTCTTGTTTCTGCATAAAGAAATCACAATGTATTGTTTTTGCCTAGCAAAAAAAGTTTTAAATTATGCCTAAACAGAGTTCATTGAGAGCCTTGCTCAGATGGAATGCAGTCAAGGTTGGTTTCATCTCTCTGTGCGGAGTCCAGCATGTTTCACCAAACCGTTCCAACACTGGTGAGTGCCGTGGAACAGTGCTCAGATCAATTCCATTTCAATACTAGTCGATACAGCAATTGAATTAGGAATGAAATTCAAAAAGATCAATGCTGTACACATTGAGGTTTGGTCTGGGAATGGAGCAATGTCAAGTGAATCTGGAAGTGATTTACAGATACTTTCCAACAATTCTAACACAAGCAGTTTTGCGGTAGACCTGAGAGTTTCACACCAGTGGAAACTGTCCTACCTCTGAGGCCTTGATGCCCATCGTGTCCTGGCAGTCTTTTACCAGACTCACCTCCTTTTCCTTTTGGACCTTTTATTCCTGTGGAGTAGAACAGAGATCATGCCTAATTCAACTCTGAAGCTATGCCACTAAAAAGGTGCTCCACTAATTTTCACTTGAATTAGCCTTAGTCATCAGGGTTAGTTTACCTGGAATCAAGTTTGGAACAACTATGTCTATTGGTTGGATTTACATACAGTGCCTTGCGAAAGTATTCGGCCCCTTGAACTTTGCGACCTTTTGCCACATTTCAGGCTTCAAACATCAAGATAAAACTGTATTTTTTGTGAAGAATCAACAAGTGGGACACAATCATGAAGTGGAACTACATTTATTGGATATTTCAAACTTTTTTAACAAATCAAAAACTGAAATTGGGCGTGCAAAATTATTCAGCCCCCTTAAGTTAATACTTTGTAGCGCCACCTTTTGCTGCGATTACAGCTGTAAGTCGCTTGGGGTATGTCTCTATCAGTTTTGCACATTGAGAGACTGAAATGTTTTTCCATTCCTCCTTGCAAAACAGCTCGAGCTCAGTGAGGTTGGATGGAGAGCATTTGTGAACAGCAGTTTTCAGTTCTTTCCACAGATTCTCGATTGGATTCAGGTCTGGACTTTGACTTGGCCATTCTAACACCTGGATATGTTTATTTTTTAACCATTCCATTGTAGATTTTGCTTTATGTTTTGGATCATTGTCTTGTTGGAAGACAAATCTCCGTCCCAGTCTCAGGTCTTTTGCAGACTCCATCAGGTTTTCCTCCAGAATGGTCCTGTATTTGGCTCCATCCATCTTCCCATCAATTTTAACCATCTTCCCTGTCCCTGCTGAAGAAAAGCAGGCCCAAACCATGATGCTGGCACCACCATGTTTGACAGTGGGGATGGTGTGTTGCTTTTACGCCAAACATAACGTTTTGCATTGTTGCCAAAAAGTCCCATTTTGGTTTCATCTGACCAGAGCACCTTCTTCCACATGTTTGGTGTGTCTCCTAGGTGGCTTGTGGCAAACTTTAAACGACACTTTTTATGGATATCTGTAAAAAATGGCTTTCTTCTTGCCACTCTTCCATAAAGGCCAGATTTGTGCAATATAAGACGGATTGTTGTCCTATGGACAGAGTCTCCCACCTCAGCTGTAGATCTCTGCAGTTCATCCAGAGTGATCATGGGCCTCTTGGCTGCATCTCTGATCAGTCTTCTCCTTGTATGAGCTGAAAGTTTAGAGGGACGGCCAGGTCTTGGTAGATTTGCAGTGGTCTGCTACTCCTTCCATTTCAATATTATCGCTTGAACAGTGCTCCTTAGGATGTTTAAAGCTTGGGAAATCTTTTTGTATCCAAATCCGGCTTTAAACCTCTTCACAACAGTATCTCGGACCTGCCTGGTGTGTTCCTTGTTCTTCATGATAATCTCTGCGCTTTTAACGGACCTCTGACACTATCACAGTGCAGGTGCATTTATACGGAGACTTGATTATACACAAGTGGATTGTATTTATCATCATTAGTCATTTAGGTCAACATTGGATCATTCAGAGATCCTCACTGAACTTCTGGAGAGAGTTTGCTGCACTGAAAGTAAAGGGGCTGAATAATTTTGCACGCCCAATTTTTCAGTTTTTGATTTGTTAAAAAAGTTTGAAATATCCAATAAATGTCGTTCCACTTCATGATTGTGTCCCACTTGTTGTTGATTCTTCACAAAAAAATACAGTTTTATATCTTTGTTTGAAGCCTGAAATGTGGCAAAAGGTCGCAAAGTTCAAGGGGGCCGAATACTTTCGCAAGGCACTGTACCTCTTTCACCCTCTGTCCCCTTCTGACCATCCACTCCTGTGTCCCCTTGGAGCAATCAATCAACCAAGCAAGTAATCAATCGATCAATCATTCAGTAAATGTTCTTGCTTTATATGGGTCAATGTAAAATAAGGGGGAAACCCTTCCTTCAGGCAGACTGGAGTTGGTTCCTGATACGCACAGGGGCACCTGGCACTCCTTTAGGTCCAGAGCCACCTTTGAAGCCCAGGTCACCACCTGGACCTGGCTCTCCTCTGGAGCCTGGGATGCCAGGGGTTCCACTTAGTCCAACAATGCCATCAGGGCCGATGGTACCTCTCTCCCCTTGCTGCCATTCAGAGATGAGGGGAAGGAAGGAGAGAGACAGACAAAGGGGGGACATTGTTCAGTCACTAAACACAAAAAGTCACGATTTAAACTCAATCTCACTACTTGTACCAAATCAAATAATTTAATTCTCAATACTTCTACCTAATTAAATCATTGAATTATCAATACTTGTACTTGATTAAAACAGTTCTCTTAGGATATTATGATATAACAGGAACTCAACACTACAGTATATGCTGTTGTATCTGCTGTCATCTAGGAACAGCATAAAGTGTCAGTATTGTGGTTTTTACATGACATAAAATGAGTTGGGGTGAAAAAACTCTTTTATAAAATGGATTGTAGAAACCTGTCCTTTGTCACCACGTGCTCCAAAACTTCCCTGTTTGGAATGAGGAACAGAAACATTTTTGGTAAGAAAAACAGTCCCACTACATCAATGGAAACAGGAAGTAGATGTGAGAGTGACGTAGCCTCGGCATTGTCAAATGATTACCGTGTCTCCTTTCTCTCCCTTCACACCAGTTCTTCCAACCCCACCCTGACGAAGGAACAATCAGCACATTAGATAAGTCAGTAAGATGCCATGGCAATGATAGGACTGCTTATTACAGCTCATCAGTCACAAAGGAAAGACCCAAACATAAACAGTAGATGACCAATACACATCCACTTTCACTTACTGGTGTGTGTGTGTGTGTGTGTGTGTGTGTGTGTGTGTGTGTGTGTGTGTGTGTGTGTGTGTGTGTGTGTGTGTGTGTGTGTGTGTGTGTGCGTGTGTGCGTGTGTGCGTGTGTGCGTGCTTAACTGTGAGAAATTGACTGGTAATTTAGCGGTGTGATGGGGAATGTAAATAAAAGGTTACCTTCTCACCATCAGGTCCTGTCTCCCCTTTGGCTCCCTAGAAACAACGTATTAAATCAACAATTGTATAATCACAAAAGTCAATGATGATAATTGTAGTGGTAATGACAATGTTGGAGTAATGACATATACACACAGGCTGGGCCTGCAGGCCTTTAGGTCCTGGTTTCCCTGGAATTCCTGCATCTCCTCTCGCTCCTTGAGGCCCCTGTAATATGAAACACACACATAGGTAAACTGCTGCAAACACACACACACACACACACACACACACACACACACACACACACACACACACACACACACACACACACACACACACACACACACACACACACACTTTATAATGAGAATCTTTGTTCAAAAAGAGTAATTTAGTTAAATGTCAATGAATGCCATAACATCTCTGACAGTTTTTCTCATTAAAAAAAAAAGAATACTAAAACCAGCATGACCATCTGTGGTTTTACATGACACTGAAACCTTTTTGGGGACTTTACTAACATATCTGTTACCTTCCTTGTTTAAATGTCAACAATGTCACATGGGTGTCTGTCCACCCACACGAAACGCTCAAGCAACATTACCAACAAACCCGGACTGCCTTGTCTCTACGCACACGTGGTTCCCATTCCTCCTGATTAGTAAGTGTATATATGTGCCCTCCATTCCCCATTGTCCTTGTTGATTATTGTTCCATGTCCGTTGGTCTTGTGAGGATCTGTGCTCTGTTGTCTCGGCTTACGTGTAAGTGTGCACTTGTTATTACGGATCTCATCCTGTGTATTTATTAGAGGTTTATATTTCGTTCTTTGGTTTGGGTTACAGCCCTGTGTTATATAATACGTGTTTGTTTTGTCCCCGTAATGTTCCTGACGTACTCTATTTTGGGTAGTGAAATAAAAAGAAACGATGTCATATTCCTGCGCTTGCCTCCTTTCATTGTACAACGTGACAAGCTCCTACTCTCCCACACCACGATTCCCTCTCGCGCCCTAGGACAGAAGACTGGCCATTATTCACAAAGTACTAATTTACAGTTGAAGTAAGAAGGTTAGTTGAGGTTGGAGTCATTAAAACTCGTTTTTCAACCACTCCACAAATGTCTTGTTAATAAACTATAGTTTTGTCAAGTCGGTTAGGACATCTACTTTGTACATGACAAAGTAGATAAGTAATTTTTCCAACAATTGTTTACAGACAGATTATTTCACTTAAAATTTACTGTATCACAATTCCATTGGGTCAGAAGTTTACATACACTAAATTGACTGTGCCTTTAAACAGCTTTAGGAGCACCTGATAGGCTAATTGACATCATTTGAGTCAATTGGAGGTGTACCTGTGGATGTATTTCAAGGCCTACCTTCAAACTCAGTGCCTCTTTGCTTGACATCATAGGAAAACCATAAGAAATCAGCCAAGACTTCAGAAAAAAAGCTGGTTCATCCTTGGGAGCATTTTCCAAACGCCACGTTCATCTGTACAAACAATAGTACGCATGTATAAACACCATGGGACCACGCAGCCATCATACCGCTCAGGAAGGAGATGCGTTCTGTCTCCTAGAGATTAATGTACTTTGGTGCAAAAAGTGTAAATCAATTCCAGAACAACAGCAAAGGACCATGTGAAGATTCTGGAGGAAACAGGTACAAAAGTGTCTATATCCACAGTAAAACGAGTCCTATATCGACATAACCTGAAAGGTCGCTCAGCAAGGAAGAAGCCACTGCTCCAAAACCAGCATAAAAAGTCAGACTACGGGTTTCAACTGCACATGAGGAGAGATCCAACTTTTTGGAGAAATGTCCTCTGGTCTGATGAGACCAAAATAGAACTGTTTGGCCATAATGACCGTCATTATGTTTGGAGGGAAAAGGGGGGAGACTAAAGAACACCATCCCAACCGTGAAGCACGGGGGTGACAGCATCATGTTGTGGGGGTTCTTTGCTGTAGGAGGGACTGGTGCAATTCACAAAATAGATGGCATCATGAAGTAGGAAAATTATGTGGATATATTGAAGCAACATCTCAAGACATCAGGAAGTTCAAGCTTGGTTGCAGATGGGTCTTCCATTTACATTACATTACATTTAAGTCATTTAGCAGACGCTCTTATCCAGAGCGACTTACAAATTGGTGCATTCACCTTATGACATCCAGTGGGACAGTCACTTAACAATAGTGCATCTAAAACTTAGGGGGGGGGTGGGGTGAGAGGGATTACTTAACCTATCCTAGGTATTCCTTAAAGAGGTGGGGTTTCAGGTGTCTCCGGAAGGTGGTGATTGACTCCGCTGTCCTGGCGTCGTGAGGGAGTTTGTTCCACCATTGGGGGGCCAGGGCAGCGAACAGTTTTGACTGGGCTGAGCGGGAGCTGTACTTCCTCAGTGGTAGGGAGGCGAGCAGGCCAGAGGTGGATGAACGCAGTGCCCTTGTTTGGGTGTAGGGCCTGATCAGAGCCTGGAGGTACTGAGGTGCCGTTCCCCTCACAGCTCCGTAGGCAAGCACCATGGTCTTGTAGCGGATGCGAGCTTCAACTGGAAGCCAGTGGAGAGAACGGAGGAGCGGGGTGACGTGAGAGAACTTGGGAAGGTTGAACACCAGACGGGCTGCGGCGTTCTGGATGAGTTGAAGGGGTTTAATGGCACAGGCAGGGAGCCCAGCCAACAGCGAGTTGCAGTAATCCAGACGGGAGATGACAAGTGCCTGGATTAGGACCTGCGCCACTTCCTGTGTGAGGCAGGGTCGTACTCTGCGGATGTTGTAGAGCATGAACCTACAGGAACGGGCCACCGCCTTGATGTTAGTTGAGAACGACAGGGTGTTGTCCAGGATCACGCCAAGGTTCTTGGCGCTCTGGGAGGAGGACACAATGGAGTTGTCAACCGTGATGGCGAGATCATGGAACGGGCAGTCCTTCCCCGGGAGGAAGAGCAGCTCCGTCTTGCCGAGGTTCAGCTTGAGGTGGTGATCCGTCATCCACACTGATATGTCTGCCAGACATGCAGAGATGCGATTCGCCACCTGGTCATCAGAAGGGGGAAAGGAGAAGATTAATTGTGTGTCGTCTGCATAGCAATGATAAGAGAGACCATGTGAGGTTATGACAGAGCCAAGTGACTTGGTGTATAGCGAGAATAGGAGAGGGCCAAGAACAGAGCCCTGGGGGACACCAGTGGTGAGAGCGCGTGGTGAGGAGACAGATTCTCGCCACATGGACAATGACACATGGACAAATGGACAATGACCCCAAGTATACTTCCAAAAATGGCTTAAGGACAACAAAGTAAAGGTATTGGAGTGGCCATCACAATGTCCTGACCTCAATCCCATAGAAAATTTGTTGGCAGAACTGAAAAAGCGTGTGTGAGCAAGGAGGCCAACAAACCTGACTCAGTTACACCAGCTCTGTCAGGAGGAATGGGCCAAAATTCACCCAACGTATTGTGGGAATCTTTTGGAAGGCTACCCAAAACATTTGACCCAAGACAGGGACTTTTTACTAGGATTAAATGTCAGGAATGGTCAAATAAAACTGAGTTTAAATGTATTTGGCTAAGGTGTATGTAAACTTCCGACTTCAACTGTACATGCTAAAAATCGCCACTTAACCGAATACAATATCTGCCTATTTTCTTCCAGCAATTTAGCCCCTGTCTATGTGATGCGAGAGTTTGTCTATCATGCTGTGTGTAGCCAGAGGATGTGATACAGAAATGCTTTCCCCAAAACATTCTCAATCACATTTTAACTGCAAAGTAGGCTTACCTGGCAGACTAGCCTATATCATGAGTAAGTATATCATTTGTATGTATTATTTGTTATTTGCTAACTTTACCATGAAATGAGCAGCAGCAGGACTGAACCATTGCTAGACCAGCACATTAGATAGTACATTCCTCACTTCCTGTATGCACAATTATAGGGCCAGATGCGTAATTAAATGGGAATTACACAAAAAAATTATCTTCTGATGTAATTTAAGCATTGACATGTACTCAGAACACCTAATTCTGCTGTTTCTCTATGAGAAATTGTAATTTTCAGAGTGAAAAGGCTAATACACGGCCTCCTGGGTGGCACAGTGGTTAAGGGTGCTGTACTGCAGCGCCAGCTGTGCCATCAGAGACCCTGGGTTCGCGCCCAGGCTCTGTCGTAACCTGCCGCGACTGGGAGGTCCGTTGGGCGACGCACAACTGGCCTAGCCTCGTCCGGGTTAGGGAGGGCTTGGTTGGTGGGGATGTGTGCGCTGATCAAGGTTGCCAGGTGCACGGTGTTTCCTCCGACACATTGGTGCGGCTGGCTTCTGGGTTGGATGCGCGCTGTGTTAAGAAGCAGTGCGGCTAGGTTGGGTTGTGTATCGGAGGACGCATGACTTTCAACCTTCGTCTCTCCCGAGCCCATACGGGAGTTGTAGCGATGAGACAAGATAGTAGCTACTACGACAATCGGGGAGAAAAAGGGGTAAAAATTCAACGACAAAAAAACAACAACATTTTTGGTGAATTTATTCCCCCAAGTTCTATTTTCCCAAATTCTGTTTTCTCAATTTTTTTTTTCCTGGTTCAAGAACACTGAATGATAGCAGTCAATATTAATCGTCCTTCTGTAGCTCAGTTGGTAGAGCATGGCGCTTCTAACGCCAGGGTAGTGGGTTCGATCCCCGGGACCACCCATACGTAGAATGTATGCACACATGACTGTAAGTCGCTTTTGATAAAAGCGTCTGCTAAATGGCATATATTATTATTATTATTATTATATTAATTCAGTCTCATCTGAAAGTGGTAAATTCTTTCGGGACTGCTGCTCTACCTCTCAAAAGGGAAATAAATCAGCTTTTAGACCATGTAGGTTTTTAGTTTCTTTGCAGACTGATGAAAATGATGTAGTTCTGTGAAGCACTCAATGTTATGCACTTTCCTGCATTCTCTTTTAATTTCTCCGTCATTAATATTACCTGATTGAGCTAATCATGTAAATGTAATTAACTAGAGTCGGGCACCACAAAATAATATTTATAGAGCTGTTATCTTCCGAATAAACTTTTAAAGACCTAGTAATATTTTATATCAATAGCAGTCAATATTAATCGTCATCTTAATTCAGTCTCATCTGAAAGTGGTAAATTCTTAGTTAGCTGCACGAACCCTAACAAGTTGAATCAGCAATACAAAATTGGGTTTAATTATTTATTGACTAAATACCTAACTAAATCACACAGAATTACACATACACATAATTCAATCATAACTTGATTACAAATTACGTCATAAAGGAAAATGTCCCTAGCGGGCGGAGCAGATATGACAGCTTGTTACACAAAAGAAAAGGAGCTGGGTTTGAGTGAAAGAGCGGGAAGACTGAGGAACAAAGGGCGAAGCTG
This sequence comes from Oncorhynchus gorbuscha, assembly GCF_021184085.1. Lineage (NCBI taxonomy): Eukaryota > Metazoa > Chordata > Actinopteri > Salmoniformes > Salmonidae > Oncorhynchus > Oncorhynchus gorbuscha. The sequence continues at coordinate 65,805,591 of NC_060187.1, read as the reverse complement.
TGCTATCATAAATACAGTATCTAAATTATCGGCCATTTGGAAAAGGAAAATGCAATAAATATTTACTCTGAGCAGCGCTTCGGTAGGTTGGTGGTAGATGGAAGGCCGTGTTGCCCAACCGAGTCCTTTGTCCTTTGAAGAATGTCTCTGCTGGTAAATCGAATACGTTGTAGTAACGTCGTTGTGTGGTAGACGGGATACTCTGTCTGTTCCTTCCTAACCCTTGTTTGCAGCGGCTGTTGCTAACTCAACGGCTAGGAGGTATCACTTCTGTAGTGAATAAGAGTTCAAAGTTCATACCATTTGCAACCAAAGCTCACGCTGATGTTGGCTTTGTTCTGTAGTTATTATCTGAACCATTCTGACATCGGACCGTCCTCGGAACAGGAGGTTATATTGCCATCAAGGGCTTATATAGGAAGGGAGAGGAGGGCGTGTTTGAAAAGTTTTATAGCCCATGTCCCTTCACAGGGGCGGGCCACTGATTGAGCAGAGCCCAATCAATTATGAAAACCCAAATCTCACATTTTAGAAGCTAAAATCACATTTCATCCCATCACAAATAATTTCATATTCAAACATTTTAAATTGAACAACAATTCCATGTGAATCCGATAACTCTGTGTAGACTTTCCACTGTAGAGTTTGTCATCTTATCATTGATGAGAATGTCTCAGATGACAACCGAACTGACATCATATTCATTAAGTACCAATTGTTCGGATTATGAGAATATAGTTCATTTCCACCCACCTTCTGATGTTCCCAGAATCTCTACGTTAACCAAGGGTTTTGCAAATGTAACATCAGTAGGGTAGAGAGAGGAAAAAGGTGGGAAGAGGTATTTATGACTGTCATAAACCTAACCCCAGGCCAACGTCATGACACTGTACATTGCCTTTTCTCTCTTCCATAATATATATATCCATATTTGTGGTAAAAACAATGTTAATATAACAGTTAGCTACAGTAGATGTTAGAGATGCCGAGCAATAACAGAAGCGCTCAAGGTTCATCAGTTCATCTTGGGCTTGGAAGGGATGAAATGAACTGGCAATTGAAATCCTAATAATTTTGTGCCAATGAGAAATGTACCTGTGGGACCAGTGTCAAAATCAACGAGGCAAAAAAACAACGTATTTTTATAGTGTCCACTCTGTAATTTGTTATTGTTACAGAAATAAATTTCTTGTTGAAGTTACAAGCTACACTTACCCCTAGATCAGACAATAAGCTTAGAGACAAGTGATTACTTGAATATGTTGATATCAAGCTTATTATTATTGTGCAATAATGTATTGAGTGCTATGATCAGACAATTGTCATGAAAAAGGTCAGTTATTGTATATGACCCATATCCATGCACTCCTCATGTCCAATCTGTCCTGTGATGCAATACATTTTAGTTATTCTATAGTATTAAATGTTTTTTAACTACATGGAATTTAATGTTTGTAAAAGATTCACGTGTTCAATGTTGTTTAGATCATATGGCTTAACCTGGCTTCCATTTTATGCTGTTTGATGTTACTTTGTAATGTGTTTGACGATGACAGAGACCTCACACAATTGTTTGTCACTCAAAGGATTATTAGCAAAGATGTATTTATGTATTTAACTATTAAAACAGCTATCCAAAAATATAATTGTGATCATCCCAATAATTGTGATCATCCGGGCTCAAAATTGGCACATTAGTCATTTACGTCACCTGTCAATGTTGTAAAGTCAAGGTACAGTATATAACTAAAATAAAAAATGACAGAATGTGTCTTGTGAAATAGGTAGAGATTTGTTAAAAGCCATTTAGCACCTCAGACAGCATACATCAGATACAGTTAGTTACCAAATTATTTACAAGGCTTCTTTATTTTCAATGTATCCACAGAATTGCTGATCATGTTTAAAAAACAATACAAGTTCATTTTCTGCCAATTACTTTTCACCAAAGCCCACTTTCATTTTGCTTTGAGGAAAATTACACATTTCCCAGTTCAAAGTCAATGTCGACTTCAATTCCTGGGTTGACTCAAATGTAAATGGGATTAACCCCCACGTTGCCATGGAGCAACCCTCCAGAATGACCCCTCATCGCGGACCATTCCTGCACCCCTTCCTGAAGCTCCTTATTGAGGTTAGATCGTGGGTCCCTTCAGCAGGCCCTGCTGCCTGCGCATCACAGGCGAGTGGATGCTGCAGACGAGCAATCATTGCTGGAGAAATGCTGTTCTAGCCTGACTTTGTACTGCTGTTTGGCTGCCTGAGTGAAAGGGTATAGGCTACAGTTTAATTACTTTGAAAAGCCTACACATATTGGTTCTATAGTCCCAGCCAGAGGATTGTCTGCCTCCATCTGCTCTAGAGGTGAACTCTTCTCCTGGAAAGTACAAGTATTGGGTTGTTAGTTTACCTGAAATGAACAAGGTCCTCTACTCTGACAATTAATCCAGAGATAAAAGGGTAAGCTTAGTTTGTTTCTAGTAATCTCTCCTCCATCAGTCTTCTTCTGACTTTATATTGCGTTTGACAACCAACTTTAAGGTGCATTACCAACACCAACTGGGCTGGAGTGAGTGTGGATCGCAGTTCATCTTTCAATCACCCATGTGGGTATATGCTCTGAAAAACCAATGAGGAGATGGGAGAAGCTGGACTTGCAGTGCATAAAGCGTCTATTTTAGCACCTGGCTACGCAGGCGCCTGTTGATGCGCGCGAGCAGTTTGGATGAAATTGCTGAATAACAGGTATGTGTACATTTATTTTGCCACGCTCACAACGCAAGCGGTGTGGTCAGCATGATAGACTCGTTGCTCAGCTTCAAACGTGCCCTAGTCTTTCTCTGCATTTCCTCTTTACGTTCAAGTATACAATGAGCCCAAACTAGCAGAACAGGCTCTCACACACAGACATGTTTTATGGAACCCTGTCTCGACCAGTTTGGCCCCAGAGTGTAAATCAACATTAAATCTTTCTTCTCAAGGGGTGCATCTAGAAGTGGTTCTTGTGGATACTTCTTACTCCTTTGCAATAACATATTCCTTAGGATGACCTATGGTAAGAATGAGGATTATTGAGTCAATAACTGTAACATTTCAAAGAAAATGAAATACATGAAAACCATCACCATAAAATGTTTGTTTCTTTTATCTGTTAAAAATAATAATAGAGGAACAGCTGGCAGTGTTGTAACTCACATAGCTGATGGTGAATATCAGCAATGCCGCCACAATCCCCACAATGGAAAGAACTAGAATGGTATCCCTTTCTTCTGATTGGTCTGTGGACTCAAGGCAACCTACAAAACAAGTATCCACAAATCCTTGAGCATCACAAGAAACATTTTTAAAGAATTTAGCAGCATAGATGAACTCTCTCTGGGTCCAATTTAAAACACTCACATACAGTATACAGTAGGTCTATATACCAAAACAAGCACACAATGAGAGTAGAACACACGTACCTGTCACTCTGAGGTGAACCTGCCCCTCCTGGTTCTGCTCTCCTACAGGTGCTGCCAGGAGACACTTGTACATCCCGCTATCAACAGCTGTTACATTGGGCAGGAAGATATCGAAAGAATCATCAGCCAAAAGTTCCATTTCACGCTCCAGACCGGCGTACCATTGGGTGGTGCTTTTAGGTGATGATAGCCTCTTCATCAATAGACCAGTCTCCTTATTATTAGAGGGCTCCTCACCCAGCTGGGAGAAGAGGGTTTGAGGTTACTATATGCCCTTAACAGCTGGTCTGGGACCAGTGCTGTATGTTTTTGGCATATATTGCACTTGTACAGAATTTGGTCAGATGGTTCATAACACAGTTTGTGCTATCACAATAATAGAAAGCTTACCTTGTACCACCTCACCGCCCGGTATTGGACCCCAGGCTTACATATTGCTTTACATTTCAGAATTGAGTCCTCTCCACAAACTGACTTCACCTCTTCTGTAGGCCTATCCTGTGTGAGGCCACCTTGCACAGAGGCAGCTTTAGACAAACACAAGGTAAATCATTATTTCAGGTGAGCCTGCCTCATTGGAATATCAAATTCATTATTAAAAATAAAATGACAACATACCTAATATGCAGACGAGTTGAAAAAGCATAATTGTAGTACACAGTAAAGAAATGACGATTTAGAACAGGAGTGTTTATATACTTCTGAAAGAGAAGTTAAACTGGGATTTCCCCGACTGCGTCACATTCTGAAGTGCGTGTGCACTCCCTCCACCCACATGACCGGTTGCGAATCTGCAGACATGAGACATGCTCACCACAGCTCTTTGCAAAATAAATGTACACACAATATACCCACATGGGTGATTGATAGATGGATTGAGGTCCACACCGCCAGGTGGTGGTGGTAATGCACCTTAAAGGTGGTTGTCAACCGCCATATAAAGTCCAAAAATAATAGATTCTTAGAAATGTACTAGGTTTACCGTTTCATCTGTAGAGTAATTGTCAGAGTAGAGGATCTTGTGCATTTCAGATATATTAACAACCCAATGTTTATATCCCAGGGTAAATTAGGTAGCTAAATTGGCATGAATGTTTCAGGCGTTTTCCACGTGCGTGTCCTGATCAAGTCTGGTGTGGATGGACAAAATTAACATGCGCACATGGATGTACGAGCGCGCCGGCTCTGTCATCATGAGTCAGTGGAGATATGATGGCGATGCGTTGGCTCATTCTCCAGATGTGTTTGGGTATTTTTTTCAATGAATCTGGCGTTAAATTTAAGAGAACGGAATTTTAGTTACTGGGAGTCGTTGTTATTTCAGAATGTTAACTCAATACTTTATTTCGCAGTTTATTAGTTTTATTCTACATCATTGCATCATATCCTGATTTGTAGAAGGCAATTTTACACAAGTGCTTGTAATGTATGGCCGTAACGTTAGTGTCGTGCCTATGATTTTCTTTCTGTTGAAGGTGTTAAAATAGATAGAAATACAACATTACAATATAGGAAAAATATTAAGATAGGTCTACACTATATTAACCTTTGGACTGGTTTTTGCTACCTGAAAGTGAATGTTTGGGGTGGGGGAATTCCCAGTGAATTCCGCGATCAGACTTCCTCAATTAGATTTGGTTTATTCGTAACGTGTCGAGTGGGTCGTTGGAGTAATTATAGCTGTCTGTGTCAGATTACATAACGTCTCTTATAGTGTATTAGGTATTTTAGTTAAAAGACAATCATGGAAATACACACTTCATTGACAAGTATGTGGGCACCTGCTCATCGAACCCCTCATTTCAAAATCATGGCCATTAATATGGAGTTGGTCCCCCTATTTCTGCTATAACAGCCTCTGCTCTTCTGGGAAGGCTTTCCATAAGATGTTGGAACATTGCTGAGGGGACTTGCTTACATTCAGTCACAAGAGCATTAGTGAAGTCAGGCACTGATGTTGGGGATTAGGAGTCTGCGTTCCAATTCATCCCAAAGGTGTTAGATGGGGTTGAGCTGCTCTGTGCAGACCAGCTAAATTCTTCCACAACGATCTCAACAAACCATGTATTTATGGACCTCGCTTTGTGCACAGGGGCCTTGTCATGCTGAAACAGGAAAGAGCCTTTCCCAAACTGTTGCCACAAATTTCGAAGCCCAGAATTGTCTAGAATGTTATTGTATTGTGTAGCGGTAAGATTTCCCTTCACTGGAACTAAGGAGCCAAGCCCGAACCATGAAAAACAGCCCCAGACCATTATTCCTCCTCCACCAAACTTTACAGTTGGCACTATGCATTGGGGAAGGTAGCATTCTTTTGGCATCCACCAAACCCAGATTCTTCCGTCAGACTGCCAGATGGTGAAGTGTGATTCATCACTCGCGAGAACATGTTTCCACTGCTCCAGAGTCCAATGACGGCGAGCTTTACACCACTCCAGCCGACACTTGGCATTGCGATCTTAGGCTTGTGTGTGGCTGCTCTGCCATTGATACCCATTTCATGAAGCGCCTGATGAAAAGTTATTGTGCTGACTTTGCTTCCAAAGGCAGTTTGGAACTAGGTAGTGAGTGTTGCAACCGAGGACAGACGATTTTTATGCACTACTGCTCCAGCACTCGGCTGTCCCATTCTGTGAGGTTTTGTGGCCTACCACTTTGCACCTGAGCCATTGTTGCTCCTAGACGTTTCTAGCACTTATAGTTGAACTTGGCAGCTCTAGCAGGGCAGAAATTTGACAAACAGACTTGTTGGAAAGGTGGCCTCCTATGACGGTGCCACATTGAAAGTCACTGAGCTCTTCAGTCGGGCTATTCTACTGTCAGTGTTTCCTATGGAGATTGCATGGCTGTGTGCTCTATTTTATACACATTTTTGCAATGTGTGTGACTGAAATAGCCAAATCCACTCATTTGAAGGGGTGTCCCCATACTTTCGGCCGTGTAGTACAGTTCACTCCTGGTACATGGTGATATCATGTACTTTTTGACCAATAGTTGTTTTCTTTTGGCTTGTTTCTTCCGTTTTTCAGTTTTGTCCTTTAACCAATGTATGTTAAAATAAATAGCTTAGATACAATAGTGAAAACAGATAAACAGTTCTACAACTGAACATCAGAAATCAACAAAGTGCCTACCCTGCCACGAAAGGCTGAGGTATATGAATGGCTGCCGTTTTACAGTCTCCTAACCAATTGTGCTATTGTGTTTAAAAAAAAAAGTTATTTGTAACTTATTTTGTACATAAAGTTTCTGCCACAGTCTCTTATGACTGAAAAGAGCTTTTCGAAATCAGGACAGCTATTACTCCCCTCGTATTGAAAGACAATTTTTTTCTTTAACGAGTCGGACGAGAGGGATTTACTCCAGACACCCGACAAGGCCCTCATCCCCGTCATTTGCAGGGGACAGAGATATTGAGAATGAAGATCGGGAAGCCTTATAAGGATCCGGTGGCGAGTGTTTAATTTGCCTTTGTACGTCGGCTAAGAGGTCCGATGGTAATCATTGGATAAAAAATAGATGAACTACAAGCACGTATATCCTACCAATAGGACATTAGAAACTGTAATATCTTAAGTTTCACAGAGTCGTGGCTGAACTACGACATGAATAGCATACAGCTGGTGGGTTATACACTGTATCGGCAGGATAGAACAGTAGCCTCTGGTAAGACAAGGGGTGGCAGTCTATGTATTTTTGTAAACAACTGCTGGTGCACGATATCTAAGGAAGTCTCAAGGTTTCGCTCGCCTGAGAGTATCTCATGATATGCTGTAGACCACACTATTTACCAAGAGTTTTCATCTATATTCTTCGTAGCTGTCTATTTACCACCACAAACCGATGCTGGCACTAAGACAGCACTCAATGAGCTGTATATGGCCATAAGCCGTATAGGAAATTGCTCATCCAAAGGCGGTGCTCCTATTGGCCGGGGACTTTAATGCAGGGAAACTTAAATCCGTTTTAGCTCATTTCTACCAGTATGTTAAATGTGCAACCAGAGAGAAAAAAACTCTTGACCACCTTTCCTTCTCATACAGAGACGCATACAAAACTCTCCCTAGCCCTCCATTTGGCAAATCTGACCATAATTCTGTCCTCCTGATTCCTGCTTACAAGCTAAAACTAAAGCAGGAAGCACCAGTGAATCTGTCAATACATGAGTGGTCAAATGAAGCAGATGCTAAGCTACAGGACTGTTATGCTAGCACAGACTGGAATATGTTCCGGGATTCTTCCGATGGCAGTGAGGAGTACGCCACATCAGTCACTGGCTTCAATAAGTGCACCTACGACGTCGTCCCCACAGTGACTGTACGTACATACCTCAACTAGAAGCCATGGATTACAGGCAACATCCACACTGAGCTAAAGGGTATAGCTACTACTTTCAAGGAGCAAGACTAACCCAGAAGCTTATAAGGAATCCCGCTATGCCCTCCAACAAACTGTCAAACAGGGAAAGTGTCAATACAGGACTAAGATGGAATTGTACTACACCGGCTCCGATGCTCGTCAGATGTGGCAGGGCTTGCAAACTATTAGACTACAACGGGAAACACAGCCGCGAGCTGCTCAGTGACCCGAGTCTACCAGTCAAGCTTAATAACTTCGATGCTCGCTTCGAGGCAAGTAACACTGAAACATGCATGAGATCATCAGCTGTTCCGGACGACTGTGATCACGCTCTCCGTCGCCGATGTGAGTAATGCCTTTTAAAGTTGTGCACATTTTTCAGGAACTTATTTTTGCTCGTGAGAGCTAATTTCAAAACCATTGTTTTTATAATTTAAGCCATTCTGGAAAATGGATTTTAAAGCTTAGCTTTGGGGATCTAACGCCAGTTTTTAGGTCTCAGGAAAGGACATCGTACTATTGTGACCACATCTATTAAACTGACACCAGTCAGTTTAATATGCTGCATAAGATAGTGGATTTAGGTTGAAATCATCCTTTCTTGATGTGAAGTGGATTCCCAATCCCACTCGTCCTTTTCTTTGTTCACTTTTCGGTTTCAGCATCCGCAGCCCCTGTAGAGGATAATCAAATTGCCTACATATGTCAGGAGGGTAATGTCACACTAGAAGCACCGTTTTAAAGAATTGGATGCCCAATGTGAGGAGAGCTGGACCATTGGCAAAGAGGTAAACTATTGCATATATGCTTATGACAAGTAGATACAATGTGAAGTCGGGCATTTTCTATTAGCATTATAATTTTTTTCACATCTCACCATTGATAGTATCATCAACAGTATGCAGAGGGGCAGGGGCCATTTCAATTGAGACATGACATAAGATATTTTTCTTTCTGCAGCCCATTGCCATTTATAAAAACGACAGGGGTAAAGTAAGGACAAAGGAATTACATTCCTCCATGCAAGGACGTGTTCTTTGGAAAAGTCATCCTTAGTAAATGTGCCAACGTCACATTAACTATTGGTTGCACCAAGGTAGGTCAACTTTCTGAATACAATTCACCTTCCTTTCCTCTGTTAGTGTCTGCAAAGTACCAACATAGTACAAACCTTTTTTTTTATTCACCCCTTCATTTTTTAGAAACAGGATGGGTTACATAAAGAGACCAGGATCCACTTGTTAGGTATGGTTTCCCCTGAAGTTATTGGTGTATTACACAACATATCTACCATTGATATAAATATTAAGCATTGTTGTCATCATTGCTCATATCACTCTTTTTGCTACTTAGGGACAAACGCTGTCGCTGCCACCGCAAACGCTCAACTAGCTCATTATGGTAAATAATGCTTTTTTTTAGACCATGCATTACATTTTGATTGTACTATTATCAAAATAAAATATACTTTACAGCTGCAGATGATCCATTTCTATAACTATCAGAACAAGTTTTGTTGCCACAGGGAAATTCTTGTTCTTTTAATTTTTTACAATAATTTTTTACATTTTATGCATTTTAAGCATTGATGATGCTTTTGATCTTTTTGATTGTACTTTAAATGTCATCTGAAGGAAGCTAAAGCAACGGGACTCCAACGATGTTGGTCTCACCCAGATGACACCCCTTGTCATCTATCCAGCTGATAAAGCACAGTTAGGCCCACTTTTTCAAAGTTAATCTACTATAAGCCTGATGTAATTCATCTAAGGGAAACAAATGACTTCTACAGCTTTTAGTTGTATGTTGTCTCATTACTGTCTTCTACGCAACGTTACTTTCTTTCTTATGACCACCCATTTTTTTAAACTGTACAGAACATAGTAAAACTCAACCAAGTAAACCAGTATGATGGGTGAAGTTCACATCTTTTTACCTAAGAGAGGAAGAAAGTGTTGTGTTTTAAATGAAAATTCAACCGAACATTTCTCACTGCTGACCACTTACAATTAACTGCACTGTATCATCATGATTTCACCATAGAGATGTACTGTACAGTAGTGTTTAACACTTGGTAACGATTCTTCTTACCTCCTTCCAGTCCATAAAACCAAACACTTTTATATGAACTGACAACCATCATTTTACACACTAAGAGGAGCCCTTTTGAACACGAGCAGCGTTAAACATTTTAATAAGGTTTATTTTCTTGTGTTCATTCATGTGTACTTTCATAGCATAGTTATATACCATCATGTTTAGCATGCTTTTGATGAGAGATAATCACCCATTTTCATGCTCTGCTCATTTTCTACTTTGTCCTGTGATGTGGTGATGCATTAAAAAGAATTGTCTCCAAACATTGTGACTCTTTTGTATCAGGGTTCTGATTGCCAACAAAAGTACAAATGTTAAGAACACGTGTGTGATATACTTGAGTTTACAGGGCTATGTTTCCGCCTTGTAATGTGTTGGGATGATTCTCAAATGAAGATTGACAAAAATATCAATTAAGAGGTGATGAGAGTTTAACATCCTGTTCATGTGAAAGTTATTCATGCAAAATAAATCATGTACATGAAAATCTATTTAAAATCAAAATCGCCTTCCAATGAATATAGCAAATTTATTTAATCGACAGACATTTTGTGCTGTCCTACAAATCAATGCCAGATTATTTAACTATAGAAATTCCAAATACAATATACTGTATAACACATTTCAATGTATTATTTTTAATATGAAATAATATCAAATAGTATCTTATTTTATATTGATCAATGTTATCTTGACTGTGAACATCTGTTAAAGGGGGGGAATAAGTTATTTAGATTAACCCAAATATGAGATGACTGGAAGAGACCACACGTTCTCAGAAACACGCTCAAACTGTGGTGACTAAAAAAGTGAGGACTCATCTTAAGAAAAAGTAAGACAGAATTTATCTAAAACAGTGATATTTCAGAACACACAGTACATGTACTTGCGATACTTTACAAAATTATTTACATCACTTTTTTATTTTCAATGTATACCCATCATTGTTGATCATATCAAAAACAAAACCTGACTGGTAGCCAGAGACTCCTGCAAGTTTCATTTTCTGCCAATTTCTTTTAGCCAGTTTCTCAAGCCCCTTTACTTATGGTTTGCATGGAGGAAGACAATTTCATTTTTGTTTCTGCATAAAAAAAATCTATTTTGGCCTAACAAAAAAGGTATCAATTATGCCTAAACAGAGTTCATTTGGAGCCTTGCTTGGCTCAGATGAAATGCGTCAAGGCTGGTTTCATCTCTGTGCAGAGTCCAGCGTGTCCCACCAAACCCTTCCATCACTGGGGAGCCCCATTGAACAGTGCTCGGATTAATTACATTTCAATACCAGTCAATACAGGAATTGAATTAGGCATGAAATTCAAAAAGATCAATGCTGTACACATTGGTAATTTCCCAGTTCAAAACTCAATGTCAATTCCTGGTTTGGCTAAGATGCGAATTGAATTAACTTCAATGTTGCCATGGAGCGACCGTCCAGAGTGACCCCTCGTCGTGGACCATTCCTTCACCTTTTCCTGAAGCTCCTTGTTGGGGTTAAATCTTGGGGCTTAGATCGCGGGGTCCCTTCACTAGGCCCTGCTCCTTGCGCATCACAGGCGCGTGAATGCTGCAGTCCCGTGCCTCACAGAAGCCGGGCACTCCTGCGTTGCCTGACATGCCAGGCTGGCCCAAAGCGCCTGTGAAACCACGGGGCCCTCTGTGACCTGCCAAACCATTCTTTGGCTCTGCTGGGTGGCCTGGCAGCCCTGTGGGGAAATGTTTTTAACAATTGGAGGTGGCGTCTTAAAAGTTCACTTGAAAAGACTTCCTGCAAACATCAATGTTGAATAAAACCACACAATGCCTATTCCAGTGAATCTGGATGTGAGTTACAGATATTTTACAACAATTCTAAGACAAGCCATTTTGAGGTAGACCTGAGTTTCACACCAGTGGAAGCAGTGTCCTACCTCTGAGGCCTTGATGCCCATCGTGTCCTGGCAGACCTTTACCAGGCTCACCGCCCTTTCCTTTCGGGCCTTTTGTTCCTGTGGAGTAGAACAGAGAGCTTAGGGGTGCCCTCTGAAGCTATGCCACTACAAAGGAGCTCCACTAATTTTCACTTGAAATGAGCCTTACTGATCAGGGTTTAGTTTACCTGTAATCAAGTTTGGTTGAACTAAGACATTTGGATTATATACCTCTTTCCCCCTCTGCCCCCTTCTGACCATCCACTCCTGTGTCCCCTTGGATGCCCCTGCCTCCTTTGACTCCAGCTTTGCCCGCTTTACCCTGAGAGAGAGAGGTCAACAGAACTTATCATCGTTTGGAATAAAGGCTTTCCTTAGTAGATAGGGGTTGGTTTGGGGGCTGTGTGACTCACGGGTTTGCCTGATTCTCCAGTTGGTCCCCTGGTTCCGGGCGGCCCAATAAGTGTGCGGTTGTTGATGGGGCAGCCCTGGGAACACTTGACTCGGATGGAAGCTGCATACTGGGAGATCTGGGCTGTCACCACTCCTTTACACAGCTGCAATACCTGCTCATCTGTCAGCCCAGGGCCCTGAGGTCAAAAAGCTGGCAATCAATCAACCAAGCAAATAAATAATTGATCAATCAGTCAGCAAACATTCTTGCTAGATATGGGTCAATGTAAAATAAGGGGGAGACCCTTCCTCCAGGCAGACTGGAGTTGGCTCCTGATACGCACAGGGGCACCTGGCACTCCTTTAGGCCCAGAGCCACCTTTGACGCCCAGGTCACCGCCTGGACCTGGCTCTCCTCTGGGGCCTGGGATGCCGGGGGGTCCATTTCGTCCAACAATGCCATCAGGGCCGATGGTACCTCTCTCCCCTTGCTGCCATTCAGAGATGAGGGGAAGGAAGGAGAGAGACAGACAGAGGGGGGACACTGTTCAGTCAATGAACACAAAAAGTCACGATTTAAACTCAATCTCAATACTTCTCCCTAATCAAATCATTTAATTCTCAATACTTTTACCTAATTAAAACAGTTCCTTTAGTATTTTATGACATAACAGGAACTCAACTCTCTACAGTATGTGCTGTTGTGTCTGCTGTCATCTAGGAACAACCTATGGTTTTTATGTGACATAGAATGGGTTAGGGTGAAAAAACCCACATACTTTCACAGAATGGAGTATACAAACCTGTCCTTTGTCACCACGTGCTCCAAAACTTCCCTGTTTGGAAAGAGGAACGGAAACATTTTTGGTAAGAAGAAAAACAGACCCACTACATCAATGGAAACAGGAAGTAGATAGATGAGAGAGTGACGTAGCCTCGGCATTGTCATATGATTTACCTTGTCCTCTTTCTCTCCCTTCACACCAGTTCTTCCAACCCCACCCTGAGGAAGGAACAATCAGCACATTAGATAAGTCAGTAAGATGCCATGGCAATGATAGGACTGCTTATTACAGCTCATCAGTCACAAAGGAAAGACCCAAACATAAACAGTAGATGACCAATACACATCCACTTTCACTTACTGGTGTGTGTGTGTGTGTGTGTGTGTGTGTGTGTGTGTGTGTGTGTGTGTGTGTGTGTGTGTGTGTGTGTGTGTGTGTGTGTGTGTGTGTGTGTGTGTGTGTGTGTGTGTGTGTGTGTGTGTGTGTGTGTGTGTGTGTGTGTGTGTGTGTGTGTGTGATTAACTGTGAGAAATTGACTGGTAATTTAGCAGTGTGATGGGGAATGTAAATAAAAGGTTACCTTCTCACCATCAGGTCCTGTCTCCCCTTTGGCTCCCTAGAAACAACGTATTAAATCAACAATTGTATAATCACAAAAGTCAATGATGATAATTGTAGTGGTAATGACAATGTTGGAGTAATGACATATACACACAGGCTGGGCCTGCAGGCCTTTAGGTCCTGGTTTCCCTGGAATTCCTGCATCTCCTCTCGCTCCTTGAGGCCCCTGTAATATGAAACACACACATAGGTAAACTGAACGAGAACCCTTGTTCAAAAAGAGGAATTTAGTTAAATTCCAATGACAGATCATTTTTAATTGTCTCAACGTATAGAGACACGGTACTCTTGCCACAACATCTCTGACAGTGTTTTTTTATAACTAAAACCATCTGTGTTTTTAACTGGCACTGAAACCTTTTCAGGGACTTTACCAACAGATCTGATGTTTTCAGGGACTTTACTAACATATCTGTTACCTTCCTTGTTTTGACTGTCAACAATATCACATGGGTCTGTCCACCCACATGAAACCCTTAAGCAACATGGCATTTACATCTGATTAACAACACTGAGGGGACTTTACTGAGGAATGTGGAAGTGACGGTGTCTGTATTGTGATCTGTAGTCTACTGTGCACATGTGATTGAGATTAGAGCACCTCATATAGTGGTTATAAAGCCTGTCTTACCCCAGCTCCTACTCTCCCAGGAGGTCCCCTCACACCACGATCCCCACTCATGCCCTAGGAGGGAAGACTGGCCATTATTCACAAAGTATTCATTTAAGTATTAAAAGTTCATGTCCACTTTTAGTTTATTTAGTAAATATTTTCTTAAAACGGCATTGTTCGTTAAGTGCTTGTAAGTAAGCATTTCACGACCATTGTGATGATGTCATCCTGATACCCAGCATGCAATTTTCCTTCACTTTACCTTTTGTCCAAACTCTCCAGGAAAGCCGATCACCCCAGGAACTCCAAGAGGACCCTGGAAAATAAACAGTAAATGTAGTTTGTTAGGAGAAATCCCATCAACAGATTCCTTATCTATTTATTACTAATTTAGTGGTTATCATACTGATACTCACATCCTCTCCAGGCTCCCCATCACTGCCTGGCATGCCCCCTGGGCCTTGGTCACCCTGAGAGAGAGGAAAGAGAGAGATACAGAGAAAACAGAAAGTAGAAGAGAAGAGAGCAAGGGAGACATACTACAGTATCAATCTAATCTCCCACGTGGAGAATGTGCTATCGTTATGGCCAAAAGTGTTTAACAGCCACATGACTCACACAATCAACAATAGCAAAACCTTCAGTGAAAATAACAGTATGCAGTTTAGGGAAAACACCCATGAACACACATACATCTTGGGGGAACTAGAGTAGTTTCTGTGAAGAGGAAGGGCCAATGACTTTTGAGAGCAACTAGAGTACTTTCTGTGAAAACAACATAACTCCTGTCCCCCTAAACATACCTTGTGACCGGTCTCTCCTCTGCCTCCTGGCTCTCCAGGATACCCCTATAAAACACAGAAAGAAAAAGCAAGTTAGGATTGGTCTCTCTCCATGTAGGGAATAGCATAGTCTTAGTAGATAAGGAGAAACAAGAGATCCAAATGGAGAGATGAATGGTGTGACGGATAGACAGACATCCATCTTACATTATAGCCCATCTCCCCATGGTCTCCTGAGAATCCTGGTGCTCCAATCTGACCCTGTGGAAGAGAACGGATGAGATGGAAGACATTTTAGACAGGAAATAGAAGTTATACGATTTGTTTTAAATAATGAGTTATTGAACCCCGGTTTAATTAACCATGGTCACAAAGCAAGGTTGAAAGGCGCTACCTTTTCCCCGTCTGTTCCCTCAGGACCCTGTTTCCCTTCTGCTCCAGTTGAACCCTGAGAAGGTCGGAAAAAAAAGATGTCTCAACATGGCCAGAACAAATTACAATAATTTGTATGTTGTTTATATGTTAAATGGAAATGATCACATCACATAGCCTGTTTTTGAGGCTTTCACGTCACAAAGTCTTAGTATTGCTTCTAGTGAGAGCTGTGTGAGGAGCTGAGTGAAGAATTGATTTGAGCATGTTGAGAAGACAGTGTGTGCTGCGTTGTGGTAGCAACACTGAGCGGTGGCAACTGTTGTGAGTGGACGGTGTTGAGTTGTGGGAGCCACCATGTTTACCTTGATACCTTCAGTTCCATCAGGCCCACCAGGCCCTGCCTCACCAATTGGACCCTAGAAAAAGACAAAGAACTAAACACATGAGTAGGGCCAGACTGAAACATGCTGGAGATTTAGCATCACAGTTCCTTACACTCATTTGAGGAATAACTTTATTTTACGCTACAGAAATGACCAGGTAGTGGATTTCCTTAGAAAATCCAACGGTAATTGGTAATTACACGATAATAACCTATGGATTGTTTCTTTGTTTCTGTGAGATTAATTGAAATAAAATCCCTGCTATCAAAACAAATATGGTTACCTACAAAACATAACAGCTACATTGTGTCAATACTCACAGTCTCACCCGTTACCCCCACGCCTCCGCGTGGCCCCTCCATACCGATGTCACCCTGTTGAGGATAAGGAACACACTCAGGCATAGACAGCTTCAAATTGTCAATGAAGATTTTTTGGGTGTAATTAGCGAATACTTGTGATGGCATAATGGTATTCTATGATGCCATGCTGGTACTCTGTGATGTCTCTTGTGGAACAGTGGGGGTTGATAATGTCATACCTTTTTGCTGGTTTTGGGGTCTACCTTTATAGATGCGGTAAAGGAGTCAATGAAACGCAGACCGTTCCATTGACCATATCTGTGGTGTCTTTCAGTACAACTCGGAAACTCAGAACCTCTGAGTTAAAATGTACCTACGTTTTTTGCTTAGAGCTTCCTGCTGGTCAATTCTGATATTTTCCAAGTGGAAAACTCTGGCCCCATCTTTCTACAATACCCTTTAAAGAGTTTCTGAGTTCCTAGTTGTCTTGACCGTGGCAATACGGGTTTTCACACTGGTTCCCTGTGATGTCATACTGGTCCTATGTGATGTCATATTGGTTCTCGGTGGTAAGGCAGGGGTTTTATGTGATGTCATGCTGTTTCTTGTAAGTTTAAACTTTAGACGAACATTATGGTGGCTTGGGCTGTTATTAGTGAACATTCAAATAAGATTTTGTAAAGGCTCACACTGTTTTTGAAATGGGGTTATAATGGCTTTTTAGGTAAAGAGTGATTTTGTTTGATGTGATACATATTTTGTAGGATGCCGGACTGGTTTAGAGGAAGGGTCTTTACCTTTAGTCCTAGTACCCCTGTCTCACCTGGATCTCCAGGAAGACCAGGCAAGCCCTGTAGGAGAGAGAAAGAATGAGAGACAAGGTGCAAAAGAATGGAATAAAATATAGACCAAGAGAGAGAATGAGAAAGAGCTATCCTAGTTGTTGAAGCTCAGCCGTTCACCTCAACGACACAACATAGCCACTCTCCAGTTCTGAATAATAAAGAGATCGCCATCTACTGGCCATAACCAATATAGAAAAACGTTACATTGCTTGTGCTATGTTGCAGAATTTAGACCAGAGCAAAACAATGAAAGAGAGATACATTACATCTGTGATATCCTCTATAGGCCTCTTACTTACCTGGGCTCCAGAGAAACCAGAGGCACCATCCTCCCCATCAGGCCCGGAGTCACCCTGTAGAAATGGCAAAGGTCAATACAGCTGTTGAGTCAAGTTCAAGGGTAATGTTGATGCCATACTTTTTAAGTTACATTCTTCCCAGGGGGATACTGTTTCTCTTTTGAGGTTGTGGCAAGCCTGTTTGCAGTGGGGTTGGGCAACCTGGGTTCAAGCCTTGCTTAGGGAGATGGATAGTGTCTAAGGCTGATTTGGGTGAGGTCTTTTATTTGACTTTTTTCACTTCCTCACCTCAGGCCCTGTGTCTCCTCCTCTTCCTAGAACTCCTTTGAATCCTTTGTACCCCTGAACAGAACACACAGGAACAATATCAACAGCATTACTCCAATAAGGATATGAGCACTATGAATTTGATTTAGTGACTATACAGTGATTAACACTCACCTCCCGTCCCTGAGCCCCAGGGAAGCCATCTTTACCTTGCAGTCCTCTGGCTCCCTAGATGGACAGACAGGTAGACAGACAGATATTTTGTTTAGTCTAGAAAGCAGAAGGATACCACAGGATGGGGTGAGTTACCCCCATACAACGCAAATCACTTAAGGACCCAGTGAATCTATATAAATGCCATTTAATCAGTATTAATCAGCAAAGTAAATGGATGTTTGCTGTTTATAAGGTTCTAAATTACATTTGCACCTTCGTCCTACCTTGGGCCCTGCAAACCCAGCGAAGCCTGGTTCTCCAGGCTCACAGTTACAGTCTGTTGGCCCCTCCTCCCCCAGAGAAGCCTCCCCACCACCAGGGGCCTGGAGCGACTCTTCGTAGGGCTCCTCCTCGTATGGTACCTACAGTTTATAACATTATATCAACATACATGACAGAACACAATGTTCCATGACATGGCATTACTAAACATCACACATAACATACTTTCCCCCTTGACTTCCCCTCACCTGTGTGGTGGTGGTGTAGGGGTAGGAGTCCTCTGTGATCATGCTCACACTGGTGGGGGCTGGTGCATAGGGGTCATATCCAGACGAGGGTTGCTGCTCCTCATAGCTGTGAGTGGGCTCCGGTGGGTATTCCTCTGCCAGCGAGGAATGGGGAGCGGTGGAGGGGTTTAAGTGAGGGAAACGTTTGCATTCTGGCTTTTGACTAGAAGGAGGGACTTTGCTATGTTGTAGTTATTACCTGGTTGTGGGTATCCTGAATGCTCATAGTTGTCGACCAATGAGCCCTCATAGGTGTGTTCGTCACCTAATATGACACAAAACAATAATTGAACAAGCCTGAAACCTTCCCAGTAAAATGATAGTCTGTTTACAAAACGAAATAGCCTGTTATTAGATAGATAAACCAATGTAATGTTTGTAAGCAAATATCAAAAATGTTTAATTGTGGTGGCATGAGAATATAGGTCTATAACACTTTAACCGCAATCTAGGTCAACTGAAATCAAATCAAGATATAGCCTACTGTTTTAGCTTACCTCTAGAAATGTGGATAATTAGCTAACATCAAACAGGAGCTATGCAAGGCTAATGGCGCTAACAGTGCACGTCAGGCAGCTCACCTGAGTGGTAACCAGAGTGCTCGTCCTGCGCGTGGGAGGGGAGGATGCACAATAGGAACACGAGTAGCGGAGAGATAACCAAAACCTGTAGAAAAAGGGGGGAAAACAAAGCGAGGTTAAAACGACCTTTTAGGCTGTAGCCTATTTCTTCGCCGCTATAACGATAACAGACGGTAAAGGTTGGAAGACCTACCTTTGTTGGAAGATGGAAGACCTCTCAGCTGAAAATGAATAGCCTGCAGGCGCTCTTATTTCGTTACACTTTGAACTCCTTCTTAAATTAACAACCGTTTTGAGGACGAACAATTAGGTGACTGTAGACGTCTAGGCTAATTAATGAAGGCAAATAATGGATCACTAAGAACATTTTATACCCAATAATCATGGCCCTTTTAAAATGTCAGATATATCTCCCTCTGGTGGTGGTTACGCACATTATAACAACTCATTAAGCGCAAGCCTGTTTTCTTGCCTTGGCATTCCAGACATGTATTAATTGCCCACTTGTAGGCTATGTAACACTTGTAGGCTATGAATAATATTCAACATTTATATGGTCTATATTTGACTAATTCCTTGACAAACATCAGATTTCATATCAATCATAATATGACATCTGAAAGATCATAGGTCTGTAGTTATATATCATATAGGCCTGCAGTAAGCCTAGGCTACAGTTGGAGTAGGCTAAATGACTACATTTAGGCCTGCCAATAAGGCCTATGATTAATCTGCTAAATAAGAAAAATGCTAACTTTATTTTCATAAAACTATATATTGTATGACAAGCAGCAAGAGTGTATATCCTACTTCAAAATGAATTCACAAAAAGCAACAGTTTGTGGAGTTGTTGCTTGGGGTTGTTGAAATAAAAATTGGGTTGCAAGGTGGTATATTAGACCATCACTAGAAAAGGCTATATGTTATTAGGGGAGATGACCAAAGATGGTCTGTGGTTGGGTAGTTTGCCGGAATATTTGGTAAATATTTGTTAAAAGACACGCTGGACATGTCACGAAGCAATCATTTCTGGTATTGAGGCATATGGCTAAATCATGTCCAAAAATAGAGTCGCTTCTTCTTATTTTCCAGAAAGAAAATGGGCCAATAAACTGAAGTCACAAGGTAAAACCACAAGGTGAGCCACAGCGGTTCTCAGGCCCTTCTCACATTCCAGGGCACTTTCTCTGTACTCTAAAGGCTCTCTTCATCCCACTCCTCTGAGAAGGTAAAATGCCTTTTCTCTGTTTGCTGTGATGTCAAGCAGCTGTCTGTCTACCATGAGTCAACCACTTTTCATCCATGCCATTTCCAGCTTGTTATTCAAAACTCCAGAGGACATCAATAAAACACGTGCAGTAGTCTATAATGGACTTAAATCAATTATTAAAAGACGATGAATAAGAGCATACATGACAAATAGTGCTCAATGATGACGCAGATAATTGAGTATATCTGTTGAAATCAACCAATTGATTTGGAGTATTCCATACATTACCTGGGCAAGTACCCAGAATGTAGAGTTGACGCTATACGTCTGCCTGGTGGTGTAAATCGGTGATCACCACCGACCTCCAGGCACCCTGGGACACTGAGGTGCAGTGTGGGATATAGACTGCTCACCTCCACTAACCCTAATCCTTCCATTTGAACAGTTAGTAGTCATGAAAAAGCTATTCGTTGAATAGTAATACACTATCCACAAAGAATTGCTGCAAAGAAATAAGAAATATAACTGCTTCCATCTGTACCAAGAGTGTAAAATGAGATCCTGGACTTCTTGATTGATGCAAATTTGATATTGTTCATTTATATTTAGCTACCGTTAACAAAGAAAAAACATACATTTACCCACATTTTCAAACAACAAAATCACCTCTCAAAGTTGTAAAGTGCAATGTTTCAAGCCTTGTTGGTTTACTTGCTGTTGTGTTAGTGGAGTGCTCTGTAAGATAAAGTCAAATCTGCACATTCCTGAGAAACGTACAGACTAAAGTAATTACCCTTAATTCAGAGGGAACTCAAACACTATTAGGGGCTGCATGTGAACCACAAGGCTAATCATCCTGAAAATAGGTCACATTGTATTTAAACAATTTATATTTAGGTTTCTTTATGCTCACAACCCACCAGCTAAATCAGTCCATGTCAAATACACTCACACTGTACCAAAAATAAACCCTCATTACCGCATCATTACACAACCAATAGTTCGATTAGGTTCCTCAATCCAGCATCACTGAGTACACCACCTGCGGACCAGAGAACCTAGGCCCAAGAACCACACTATTGGACCAAATACAGCATTCACATTCAGAATCTGGCATAGCAACATCTCAGAAACCTTCTTAGACCATGCCTGGTCTGCTTGCTTACCTTCACCCTGGGGGCTCCCATGATGCTGGTTCTGTCTGTTTGGTTCTGTATAATCCACTGAGTCCCTCACTCAACGTATCAGATAGTCCACAGGTTTAAAAAATAAAAGACAGAAAAGTCCAGTTTATTTCCTCCCTGAGCTGCACTCCTTACAGCATTCTCGCTCCCCACTCACAGCACTGGTCCCCCTTCCTCTCTCTCTCTCCCTTGCTCTCCCTCTCTCAGGGATCCATAAGGTTCTCAGGCAGCCACGGGCTCGGCTCCCTCTTCTCCTCGACAGGGTGAGAAATACCTGAGTCTAACCCTAATCCCAAATACAAACAGGGGCAGAGACCCAGACAGAAGAGAGGGATGAGAGAGTAAGGAGAAAAAGAGAAATACAGAATTAGAGAGGGAGGGTTTAAAACAGATGAGACTAGTGCAGGGTCCATTTTGGTGACCATTTCAGTATACTGACACAGTTGTGCAGGTCATGAATACCCCAATAACTAAAAACATTCAAAAGTTGACATTTGGAGCTGTTCAAGTAGTACAGTTAAGGTTAAGGTCAATTATATAGTCATTCAGTCAAAAAAAATGGATTTACATTCTGATTATGAATTGAATACCCATTTAAAGTAACGGTTTAACAGGTGATCAACCTCAGTACCAATTGAATAGTGTTGTGACAGATATTGAAAAGTATTTTTATCCCATCATTAAAAGACTGCAGATGCACTTTGACCCCAGGCCTGACCTTTTATGTGTGTGCCAACTATGGACACCCCTGTCCAACATTCAATACAGTACACACTGAGAAAGGCACAAACTGCCCTGAGGGGTCTCAACCAATAGGGTTGGCCTGGGAGGGGCCATTTACACCTAAATGATTACATTCATATACATATCTGATAGAAGTGTAGATATTTCTGACCATTTCTAGTCGCAACATGGAAAGACACTGACAATTGTTGATGCAGAGTTCTTGTTAAAAAAGGAAGTAATCCATGAATTCTAAAGTAATTGTGGCTTTACAACAGAAGTCATTTTTGTGAGAATGAAAGGTAACCTTACTTCAGTAAGACTTTTCTTTGAATACTTCTAAATAAGGGCCATCACACAAAAGCTTTTACACAGATTATGACCATGATCATTAAAGTATACATATGAAGCTTCTATTCAAAGTTCAAACACAATGCTGTTTTAGCTTTAAACATCAAACCGTTTTTTTGGAAGTGAGTCAAATACAGGGGTAATTATGAATGTACAACAGAATTCTGAGAATCGTGTTCTAACAGTTTATTTACATTCTGTAATCTAATACAACAGGCTTTTAACAACCTCTATAGTTTAAGACAGTTGTTTAAAGCTGCACTGTTGCTTTAAAATATCATCATTAGATTACATCAAAGAAAGATTTGTCTGTGAGTCAAACTACAATTTCTACACACGCATACCACTTAGTACGAAACCATGAATTGGGCACTTAGTATGAAGGCGTACATTCTAAGTGGTACGATATTATGAACATTTGATCGTAGCTTTGGTTGGCTCCTTGACCTAATCTCTGGTTTTCCAAGCCAAAGTACTAAACTTGAAAATCACTTCTCTTCCTTTTTCTTCTTCTTTTTCTTCTTTCGATCATGAGGTCTCTCATCCGGTGAGCAAGAATCCCTGTGAATGTCCACACACATTCAATTCATCAAACATGTTTACAGCCAAAGCATTCATCAACCACTAAATGTCTGCAACCAGCCTTGATGGTGACTTCATACAATTAAACACTGTCAGATTTGAATGCATGAGACAATTGATATTCAGTCAATCCACTACTCTCTGACTCACCTCTTTCTCTTCTTCTTACGCTCCTTCTCTCGGCTGCGCCCCTGGCCCTGCTCTGGACTGGGTTCTTTTCTGCGCTCTTCGATGCCGTGGTGTTTGTGCTGGGAGATGTTTCCATCCCTGGAGCTGACGTGAGATTGGCGGGATTCTATGGAGGCAGACCGCCTGTCCTCAGAACTTCTCCTGAGAAACAAACGGTTCAGGGGAGACTGTTTTTATTTTTTACATGCTCCTTAAATAAGTATTACAGTACTAACTGGATTTTGTATGAGCCATCATGTAAGTACGAAGACATTGGTTGGATTACCTGTGAGGGCCGTGTTTGGACTCTCTATCCTCTTCCTTCCTCTCCTCCTCTTTCCACTGACTGGACAGTTCAACAGAGTGGACATTAATCACATCCCGAATCACCTGCAGGATTGATGAAAAACATATCCAGATATAACAAACACACACACACATCAAAGTCAAGTACACCCATTAACATTCTATTGAAACAATCACACCCCCACACACCTCAGTGTAGGACTTCTTGGTGTTATGGACGTTCTTGGCTCTGTAAGACTGCCGCCGTCTCTTGTAGTCCCTCATCTCAGCCATCAGCTCCAGGTGAGACTTGTGCTCATTCTGATCGTTACCTAAAGAACAGAAATTAACACAACAGACTCACTGGAATGGATTTAGAGGTGCAATTCATAAGAAAAGTGGCTTAAACCACACTACTGATCTCAATAGTTCATGTTTATAGACCTACCCTTTTTGAGCTTGGCCACCAAATCAACATAAAGGTCCTCGTTGTTGGTTGCAACAACTTGATCCTTCTGTTTGATGCCCTCCCTTGTCACGTGATCAAAAAGAGCCAATCGGTCTGCCACAGTAAGGTCACAGATAGCTCGCTTCTGGTTCTGAGGAACTTCTGTAGGGTCTGTGGAGTATTCACCTGCAGCACAATGAAAAGGGCTTTACACACACTTACATCCTACAACAGTATCACAGAGTAGAGAGTCATGAGAAGTCATTCATTCAAAAGCTTTTCAGAACACATTGATCCCATTGAGATGATCACTCACACCTTCAGTATGAAAGGGTTAAAAAAAGAGTTAAGGCCTTTCCCCAACACGTACAGGGAAAACGTGTGTGTGTCGCACCACCAACAGAGGCAGCATGTTTGAAAGGATATGGCATTAAAAGGATACTGCACGTAATCAGTAAGCCTGAACGAGGGGAGAACCTCCTGTAATTACTCACCCCTGTCACTGAAAACAAAACACAGAACACACACAGATGACAAATTCAAAGAAACTATATCATAAAATAAAAAACCAGAGCCACCATATTTAGCAGTGTTTATAATGAATTAATGCATGTTAATTGAGATCTTTTTAGATATGGGCAAGGCACTGAAGAACTACAAGCTTGGTAAAAAAAAAGAAGCTAAACATTGGTTGCTCTTTGGTGAAATGACCATTAATCGCTTCTCCAGAATAAAAGCATAAATATTTTGTGGGGCATGTCTACCACAGAGTCAAACGAATGCTGATGGCCATGAATACAAGCATAGGATTTTATCAGTGACCTAACACTAATGTAAGGGTGTAAAGATCTTACTTTGGCTGTACAGTCCCTCTGTCCTAATTGGCGGTGCACTTGCTCTTGCTTGAAGAATCACTTGTTGCTGTGTGTGTTTGTCTACAGGTGAGGCAAAACACAAAGAAAGATGTGAGACAAGCAGTGGGCTTCCCCAACCCAGGGTCAGTCCAGGGAATTTTGACAGCTACATTAAGTTGAGATTCACTTTGCAGTGGAATAGTGTGACTCACCCATTGTGAAGCTGGTAATGCTGGCATTCTCATAACACAGAGAGGGGTCACACATCTCAGCCTTGGAAAAGGAGTTTACTTTTTATAAAAGCTTTTAAAGAACATAACAGATAAGGTTGTTGTGTAATTAGGGTGGAGAGTTTTTCCTGATCATTTGACCTCACCACTTTGGTCCGCTCTAGTTATAGGGTCCAGTTTTTCTAGGTCTGGCCCTATGGTCAGGAAAAACTCCTTACCCTAATGACAAGCTACACCAAAAAGTGTTGATGGCTCAGTTGATATTTCAGTTGAGTATGTGTGTGTGTATGTGTATGTGATACTGTATAGCTCTTTAACCTGTTCCTCATGGGAGTATCCAATCTGGCTGAGTTGGCAGGTGGCTTTATGTCTCCCCATGCTCCTGCTTGGCACTCTGTGGTTCGGGTCATAGGGGCACATCTCCATCGGCTCCTGTGGAAGGTCATTTACAAGTTATAATCTCATCTCTACTTGTTGTAGCATGCATGTCATGTATACAGAGACTTAATGAATCACCCATCATCTAGGGTTTTCCCATTTATTTGGAGGCCTCCTATCTAGCTAGCTACACATACACAACAGATGGAGCACATTTTTAATATGGATATTAGCTCAGGTAACGTTATGAAAACATTGATTATGGGGTGAACTAGTCCTATAAAGAACGCCGTAGTTTCAGGGCTAGGAGAACCACCCATCGTATCTGAGCAGTTGAATGAATATAGCTAACTAGCTTCCTGACCTACCTGAACTGGCCCGTTATCCTGGTCCAGTCTCCATCCCAGCGTCTCGAACAGCTCATTCAGTTGTCTCTGGCAGTTCTCGGCGAACTCCGTCAACTCTTCCAAATTTCGCAGACGAGCCTGGTGATGTTCTGGTGAGTCGCACATGTCGTAGTCAGGGAAAATCTACATTGTGTTTACATTAAAAAGGGATACCTTACATTTGACTAGTTAATGTCCAACCCATATTTGATATGCAGATTTTCGAACGTTGTTCAACACCACTGTCGCATTTTAAAAACGTAGGCTGTGTGGTGCATGTAGATGACGTAAGCAGGACTGAGGTGCATTGGTGGTAATTGAAGAATAAAAATACATTTAAGGGTTAGTTTTGAATTGTACACATTTGCCGCTCAAAGCTTAATTGCAGCATACGCAGGCCTACGTAAGTAAATAAATCAAATAAAACATATGAGATGTAGTATACAATATTACAGTTAAACAACTTCACAAAGCAAGGCATTGGGCTGTTGTAGTATCTGTCTGTCCGAATAGGGGGAAGGACTAGATGGGTAGATCTGACACTGACATGTCCTATCGTCTGAGGCAGCTAACGTTATTTGTTGCTGGGATTTTGCGAGCTTCTGGACAAAGGATCTGCAATGGTGGGTGCGGTGGGACTCCAAGGACTGCAAGCTCAGGTCATTGCATGCAGAAGGTGTAGGTGGTGCCCGTGATGATTTTGGTTGCATGTCGTTGGATCTTCTCAAGTTGGTTGTGTTGGTGGGCTGTGAGACCTGGGTGCTATACTGGAGCACTGGACTGGACAAAGCAGGTGTAGACTGTCAGAAGGTCTTGGAAGTTACATACACTGTATCTTCATTAGAAGTTGAAATCAAGACAACAAGCAAAGGTTTTCTTATTTTATTGGGTAAATGTTTTTTAAAATTAAAGTAACATCACTTACATAACACTGACATATAAAAGGCCTTTAAATGGTATTTAAAATCAATTGTAATATTTAAACTACATTTAAATACGTTTAAAATACATTCAAACGACAAGGCTGACATTTAAAAACACAGAACGTTCCCTTGCAAACAACTTTTGAAGGAATGCAGGTTTAGGTGAGGAAAAGCTGGTCATCGTGCAGCAATATGGTTTTTCCATCAAATACTTTGGATAGACTCCTGATCTAAAAACAAAGACATACAAACATTATCTACTGCATAGCCTTACTTTGTTTATGTGCTTCAGCAATATGTAAATAAACCATGACCTTGAATCATTTAACTACTTACATTACTTCAAGTGTCTCTGTGTCCTCATAGGCTACTTCCTCCACTATTTCCACCTCGACTCCTACCATTATTGTCTTCCTCACTGGGAAACAGAAGTATTTGATTAGAGAAGAATACTACATAGCAACCATACTGGATCACCATAGAGAATTACCCTCTTTCACATAAACAGACACATACACTTACTTCTGAAATTGAAGAGAGGGGAACCAGCACAACTGTGGCAACATCTTCCTGGTTCACTTGGTCCATGCACACAAGCACAGCCATGGCCCTCTGTCCTGTGGCTCCCCCATTGACTGTTTAAACAACGCTGGGATGATTCTTCTCCATCAGCCCCACTCAAGGAAGGCTGGTGTGGGGGGACATCCATCCACATTTCAGGGGCATCTAGCCCTGTGTCACTCTGGCTTTGGATGCTAACTAGGTCTGTGTGGACAGGGCCAAAGGGACCTTCGGTACCAGCCCAGCCCCAGTGGTTCTGAACACACTTTGGGTGAGGCCATGGCCATCTGAAGACACAGGGGACAGAGGAGAGAACCTAAAAACATTTGACAAAAAGCTATTCTGTTGATACCACTGATGTCTAAAGGGATTCATGTGAATGGAGAAACCAAGCAAATGGCATTATGTCTTTTTGTTGGATGGCACTTTAATGAGCATACAAAAAAATGGGAATAGGGGAGATGAAGACTGAAATGTGGATAAAGAGATGCAAGGAGAGGAGATAGAAGGCTGAGAGAGGAGGGGAAGGGATGAGATGGAGGAGCAATAACAGTGAGGTGTGGTGAAGGGATGATGGAAGGTTGAATGCTGTTCTGTTGCAGTCTGTCGTATCACGTGTTTGGTCCTGCTGTCTCTTTGGCCTGCAAATGGGCCTGCTGAGTTTGGGCAAGGCTCTTAGTCACAAGTCATCTGCCCACACTGGCAAGCACTGAGGGAGTGGTATGTAAGCAAAACCAGAATAGCACCATTGGGAAAACATAATGTTAATTGATACAAACCAGCATAAACCCTGTTTACCCCAAGACAACAAGGCATGCCACTTGAAAACAAACCTAAAACAGGAAAAACAGGGTTGAAACAGACAAGCAATGAAAGAGTCCCCTGTACTATTTTGCAATGAGCCTGCAATATTCTCTCACAGTTACCTCATACACCTCACTCTTACTTGTAGTATAGCAACAGATTGCTGGATGATCCCTGGTCCAAATGGCATGTTCTTCCTCTTTTCCTTCTTCCTCATCCTCCCATTGCCTCGGGGTTGCTGAGCCAAGTCTGCCCAGGTGCCCTTGGTGGCGTAGAGGCTCCCCGTTCGACCACAACCAGTTAGGGTTCTGTCCATACATCTCAGTCAGGGCTTCTACTGTATACCAAGGCAAAGAAGAATAGCGTTGCATGTTTGATTCCCTAGTCGATAAAGGCAGGTCTATATTCTAGAGATGAGACAGATTTGTCCATGGACTGGCGCTGCATGGGCTCCGCAGCAGTGCCCTCTGATCCTGTCAGCCTCAAAATAGCTTTTCAATGGAGGCACGATTCAGCGTTTCCTGTCCAGAAAGGAAGCGCACCCTAATGGTTCTGAGACGAGAGTGTTTCTGATCTTGTGTAATGATGTAATGATGACTCTTGGTGGTCTTACTGTATTACAATACAACACAAATACAATACAACATTATTAGCCTGTGGGACAGTTAATGCTGTGCAGTAGCATTAGGAACATGCACACTCACACATAATATATACAAAAAATACAATACCCAATGCAATGGCTGGCCTGGTGAAAATAATGTTTAGCACAATAGTAAGACACAGTAACAATTGAGACAACTCACAATTTGGCATCATATTCACTTGTTTATTTTTTTTTGAAAAATCTATATGCAAATCTATTACTATAAGCACAACTACTATCTATAGTATTACTTTATTAGTCAGCGTTGCATTTATCTTCGTTGACAAGTATTATTGTTACATGATTGGCAGGCAGCTGGTCACATGTTAATGCAAGACCAATCAGGGACTGGTGCGTTGAGGTGATGGGCGTGAATGAAACATAAAATACTGGAATGTGCCTGGAATATACCATTTACTTCCTCGAGTGTTCATTTCATTTTAGCAAAACATACTCCGGTAAAAGTTTATACTTTGACTTCTGTTCAACTACATCCACTCTTTTACTCCAAATAAAGGTTCCAAAAGACAACAGCCTAGAACTCAAATTCATCCCTCCCATTGCTTATTGTAAAGAAGGACATCCGACACTCCCCTTGTGTGTCAAGAAGGGCAAGTCAGGGAAGTGGATACTTTATTGCCAGTTGGTATCACAGTCTTATTATTTTCATTCATAGAAATGAGTTATCCTGGATACGGTGCTCCCGCAGGCGGATACCCAGGAGGGGTAAGATCTTACAGACAAGTGTCTTCTACACAAATATGAAAATAAATGGGTATCGGCAGGACCGTTTAGTTTTCCGGAAGTAGAATTGCAAATCGACATAATATCCTACATAATATAACAAGCGTATATTGCACAGTGTTTTCCGAATACAGTAGAGTATTTGTTGTATCTAATACAATTTGTAGGCCTGCCTGCCAACGTATATCTACCATTGGCAAGCCGTAGCAGATATTTTATGCTTTATGCGCTTTAGCCTCCAGGGAGGCCTGTTGTTCCCGGAGTGAAGAGGCTTGTTGGATACAACAGAGACACTCTTACAATGTAACAATCTGAGCTGATCAAAAGATAACATGAAGTGCAAATGTTAGCTCTACTATGATTGATTATAGGGCCTATATACGTTGTATAAAAAGTTCAGTAGAGTATAGGTCTATAGAAGTACTGGTTTTGAATGAACTCAGTTCACCCAACCCTGGGAGTGGTCAGGTTCACATAATAGCTGGGACTCACTGTCCTGGTGTTGTTGGCCGAAGTGCAGTTTGGCACTCTTGCTGATTGGAATAAATAATCCATATGAAATAATTCTCAGCATCTTGCACTGATTTGAGACATAATTGTCTGTCTTTTGACTATTGGTTAGGAGGTTCAGAGTGAGTCATTGGGATGTTCGATTTTGGTTACTTTCATGGCACTTGACCTATGTTGTCACTAACTGTTTCATAGTAACCGTATGATGTTTACTGTTTCTCTCTCTCTCTAAATCATTTTCTGTCTGTTTGTCTATAAATCATTGTCTGTCTGTCTGTCTCGCAGTATGGAGGTGCCCCTGCTGGTGGCCACCCCCCTGGTGGCCCTGGCTTTGGAGGATACCCTGGTCAGCAGCAAGACCCTCTCTATGGATATTTTGCTGCTGTTGCAGGCCAGGTAATAAGACTTACAGATTGACATATTGAGCTATCTGCTAGTCTCAACACAATCAAAACAGCTTACTGTCATCTAAAAATGTATAGCATTGTTTCGGTCTCAATAAGTATTTTTTCCCTCCATCTTTTGACATTGGAAGGATGGGCACATATCAGCGGAAGAGCTCCAGCAATGCCTCACACAGGCTAACTTCTCTGGTGGCTACAAACGTAAGAGTGACACCATGTACAAGACCGACGGGAACCGCAAACTCCCAGCCATTTTTCAATGCAGTATTTTGTTTTATTCTATTCTTTACACTGTATGGAGAGCTGAGTGTGGTTTGATTAACTGTTATCTTTATCTCTGACAGCTTTTAACCTGGAGACCTGCAGACTGATGATCAACATGCTGGATGTATCCTTGACTAACCAGTCAGTACAGACACACAGGTTTTTAAAATACTATGGTCCCTACTAGCTACCAGGACAATAATATGAGATGGAATATGCGTAAGTGACAGTTTTTTGTGCATTCAGAGTTTGCAGAAAGTCCTCTCACATTGTATGACTGTGTTCCATGGATTTTTCTTGAATGGGAAAAAAACAACTAGATATATCAGGACAACATAATCTAAATATTGAAATTATTCAGAAAACCTTTAGCCGTTTATATTCATGTTTGAGGTAAGGTTGAGGTCACTGCTGTTCCTGTTCCTTGACTGAAGCGACCCCTCAGAGAGACATGTCATGTACTATGGGCTTCAACGAGTTCAAGGAGCTGTGGACCGTGCTCAATGGCTGGAAGCAGCACTTCATGTCCATTGACCGTGACCAGAGTGGGACCGTGGACCCCCAGGAGATGCACCAGGCAGTCACTTCCATGGGTACGTACAAGCATTAAGGGTGTATTCGTTTATATGTGTATACACAATAAGTGATGATATGTTCATTTGACATGTTTGTTGTTTGTTTGTGTGTTACAGGCTACAGGCTGAGCCCACTGAGCCCACAAGCCATGAACTGCATCATCAAGAGATTCAGTTCTCAGGGGAAGATCACCTTTGATGACTACGTAGCTTGTTGTGTGAAACTCAGAACCCTGACTGGTGAGTGGACTGTTTCGATCACTTGTCCATTATCAGTATGACTATTGTATATGTGGTTGTTTGGTAATAGTTTCTCTGTATGTTTGCTACAGATTTGTTCCGAAAGCGGGACCAAGCTGGACAGGGAATGGCCACATTTCCATACGATGATGTAAGTCTTTCAAATCTCTTACATTTTTTTTCAGATCCTCTTCCTTGTTGTAAGCACTTACTGTAAATGGCCCCTTCTTAAATGTAAAGTATTATAATCACTCTCTTTCTCTCTCTCTCTCAGTTCATCCAGTGCACGATGAGCACATGAAGAGACAGAGCAGAAAAAAATCTGAGGGACTACCTCTTAACTCCCATAATATTTACAATTTAGCATGTGTAAAATTAATTCTGACATGTATTTTTGATACTCACAAATCACTTGCTTTTTTTGATTGCTTTTATACAAACATGACTAAATAGGAAGTTTTGAAATAGGAAGTTTTGAAATAGGTAGTTGCTATAAAATTGTAACATTACCTTAGGAAACTGGAATATTTGCCAACTTTAACCACTAGGTGTGCCTATAAACCCGTGTCACCACTGCATGTTCTCTATGTTATGTCACTGTTGAAAGTCTTTACTATTCATCATGATAATCAAGATATCCCTAAATATAGCTGGGAGTAATTTTGTCTGTATGTGAAAGATAGTAATAAACACAACCATATATGTGGAATACACCTCTGATCTGCTGTTTTCCTATTAGGTCTTGGTGACAGTTCAATTAAATCGAGTGAGCATTATCAGCATTTCACACTGTAGGTCCACATGCATCTCCATGGGGAAATAAGAGTAATAGAACAAGGTATGAATCCAGAAAATAATTGATTTGACTTACGAGTGATTTTATGGTTTCTAAAATGTCATCACTCACTTCTGACCATCACTCTTGTCCACTTGGAGAGAGACTGAGGAGGCTATGACTTGAGCAGGCAGAACTTCCACTCTGCCGTTTCCTGGAGGTCCAGTCTGCCCACTCCTCACATCCAAAGTGGAAAGACTGGGTCCCCTATTGAGCTAGATGTAAAGACCATTTTTGTTGAGTTCTTTACAGGAGAAATTGCGGACCAAGATGTAGAGCTTTTCCTAAACCTGCGAAATTATACCTGTCTACAAGCAACTAGACAAGTTTGGGATCTGGTATGGAGTCAGAAGGTACAAAGTACAATTGTGGAAAATCAACAGATTTCCAGTACAGATCCTTCACTCAACCGCAATGGGTCCCCACATTGGGAGAGTCAGTTATCAAGGTCAGACCCATCGCTGCTACATCTGTCAGTCTGGACCATCAGGTCAGAGATGGTCATAAAACATTATGCGCTGGACTGGGCCGCAAAGCAAAAGACTTTACTGAAGAAGCGATGTACAGCCTATGTGGAGGTGAAAGGTCACACCTTCCAATGTCCAGTGTCCTACGCGGGCATGGTAAGAAGAGGTCCAGCCTCTAATCCAAGGCTTGACGAAACGGGATAAAGAGAAAGTGAGCATTAGACCCAGCACCCTAGACCATCAGCAACTCGTGCTGTGGCACTGTGTGTTCTCCAGGAGCTGTAACAGAGAGTGAGCACGGGAGAGAGTTGAGACTGCATAAGAAGAAAGAAATGGAACTAGTAAGGTCGTCCACCCGAGCGCTGAAGTAGACGTCACCCACCAGTCTTCCAACTCCACCCCGAGCGACGGTGAAGAAGAAAGTGACAGCAGTGAGCGTGAGGCCAAAAGGGAACATGAGAGAGATGAAGACGACACCAATGAAAGTGCAGCGAATACACCGACCCAGTGAATACCGTGCCCCTCTTCTCCTCCATCACTACCTCCCAACGATGGCCCTTACTGTGAAATGTCTAGAAAACAAAGATATGATAAATGAATTGAAGTTTGAAATATGTGAACTGAATTTTATGAAACTGACATTGACTTGTCAGACATTATGAAGTCCAGAATAACAGGATTTAAAAATCAAATAATATAAGCCATTTAGCAGATGCTTTTATCCAAAGCGACTTACAGTCATGCGTGCATACATTCTACGTATGGGTGGTCCCGGGGATCGAACCCACTACCCTGGCGTTACAAGCGCCATGCTCTACCAACTGAGCTACACAGGACCACAAATGTAAGTATTTAGATAGGCCTACACGGAAATATTTAAATTACACGGAACAAAAATATAAACGCAACATGCAACAATTTAAAAGGTTTTACTGAGTTATAGTTCATGTAAGGAAATCATTAGACCCTAATCTATGGATTTCACATGACTGGGAATACAGATATGCATCTGTTGGTCACAGATACCTTCAAAAATAGGTAGGGCAGGGCCCAGAACCTGTCAGTTTCTGTTGTGCAGCGCAACACATCTCCTTCACATACAGTTGATCAGTCTGTTGATTGTGTCCTGTGGAATGTTGTCCCGCTCTTCTTGGATGGCTGTGCGAAGTTCCTGGACATCGTCGGAAACTGGAACACACTGTTGTACACGTAGATCCAGAACATCCCAAACACGTTCAATGGGAGACATGTCTGGTGAGTATGCAGACAATTGAAAAAAATAGACATTTTCAGCTTCCAAGGCTGATCAAAACAAATTTTGTTGGTCACATACACATATTTAGCAGACGTTATTGCGGGTGTAGCGAAATGCTTGTGTTACTAGCTCCAACAGTGCAGTTATATCTAACAATACACAACAATACACACAAATCTAAAAAGTAAAAGAATGGAATTAAGAAATATATAAATATTAGGATGAGCAATGTCGGAGTGGCATTGACAAAAATACAGTAGAATACAGTATATGAAATTAGTTAAACAGTATGTAAACATTAAAGTGACTAGTGTTCAATTTAAAGTGACCAGTGATTCCATGTCTATGTAGTACATAGGGCAGCAGCCTCTTAAGGTGCAGGGTTGAGTAACCGGGTGGTAGCCGGTAGTCATTGCTATTTAACAGTGTGAT
The DNA here is from genome assembly GCF_021184085.1 of Oncorhynchus gorbuscha. NCBI lineage: Eukaryota > Metazoa > Chordata > Actinopteri > Salmoniformes > Salmonidae > Oncorhynchus > Oncorhynchus gorbuscha. Next base: position 65,771,334 of record NC_060187.1, on the reverse strand, counting down.
ACTGTAGAAGCTGTTTTTCAGTCTCTTGGTCCCAGCTTTGATGCACCTGTACTGACCTCGCCTTCTGGATGATAACGGAGTGAACAGGTAGTGGCTCGAGTGGTTGATATCCTTGATGATCTTTTTGGTCTTCCTGTTACATCGTGCTGTCGGTGTCCTGCAGGGCAGGCAGTGTCCCCGGTGATGCGTTGGACATACCCAGCGGCGACCAGTCATTTAGATTTTTTGGGGCTTGCCTGTTTTAAATGTTATTTTGGAATTAATATGTGTCACATATCAGTTTGCAAACAATTAAAAATATATATAAATCTTTGAGTTAATAAAGCCGCATACAAACACGGTCTGTTTTTTGTTTTCTTGAGTAAGGCAGCTCCAAAATACAGGTGTTTTAGCCCAGCTCAGGCTTTCTGCAAGCCAGCAGAAAATATGGAGCTTTGCGCCGTGATTGGCTCAGTGTTCTGTCACTTATGAGGAAACTATGTCACCGCATAGTCTAAGGGGAGACCTCGAAAATTCTAGCCCTTTGGGTATTGACATAGAGATACATTAGAATTGCCCATCCAAGAAGGCTCAAGGTCATTGGCCACAGATAAAATGACGTCAAATCTCGTTATATGTATAGTAGCTTTGATTGGACTGATCATGTCAAAATCATACTTTCAAAATCTTAGCTAGAAGTCATCATCATGAATCAAGTCGACAATCTACTAGCAAATCCTTTTCAATCCTTGTCATATGAAGAGAAATAATGAAGAGAAATTATAGATGAAACTAATCGGTGCTTATCGGCCATTGGATATAAACATTACACAACAAGATCTTTCCCCCTTCTGATGACCAGGTGGCGAATCGCATCTCTGCATGTCTGGCAGACATATCAGTGTGGATGACGGATCACCACCTCAAGCTGAACTTCGGCAAGACGGAGCTGCTCTTCCTCCCGGGGAAGGACTGCCCGTTCCATGATCTCGCCATCACGGTTGACAACTCCATTGTGTCCTCCTCCCAGAGCGCTAAGAACCTTGGCGTGATCCTGGACAACACCCTGTCGTTCTCAACTAACATCAAGGCGGTGGCCCGTTCCTGTAGGTTCATGCTCTACAACATCCGCAGAGTACGACCCTGCCTCACACAGGAAGCGGCGCTGGTCCTAATCCAGGCACTTGTCATCTCCCGTCTGGATTACTGCAACTCGCTGTTGGCTGGGCTCCCTGCCTGTGCCATTAAACCCCTTCAACTCATCCAGAACGCCGCAGCCCGTCTAGTGTTCAACCTTCCCAAGTTCTCTCACGTCACCCCGCTCCTCCGCTCTCTCCACTGGCTTCCAGTTGAAGCTCGCATCCGCTACAAGACCATGGTGCTTGCCTACGGAGCTGTGAGGGGAACGGCACCTCAGTACCTCCAGGCTCTGATCAGGCCCTACACCCAAACAAGGGCACTGCGTTCATCCACCTCTGGCCTGCTCGCCTCCCTACCACTGAGGAAGTACAGTTCCCGCTCAGCTCAGTCAAAACTGTTCGCTGCTCTGGCTCCCCAATGGTGGAACAAACTCCCTCACGACGCCAGGACAGCGGAGTCAATCTCCACCTTCCGGAGATACCTGAAACCCCATCTCTTTAAGGAATACCTAGGATAGGATAAAGTAATCCTTCCCACCCCCCTTAAAATATTTAGATGCACTATTGTAAAGTGGTTGTTCCACTGGATGTCATAAGGTGAATGCACCAATTTGTAAGTCGCTCTGGATAAGAGCGTCTGCTAAATGACTTAAATGTAAATGTAAGATGTAAATTGCAAATTCAACATTGAATGGTTTGGAAGGAAGTGAGCACAACAAGATGAGTCCAAAAATGTATTGTATGCTGCTGCATAAATGATGTAATATGCCAGGGAGATATGCATACTGTAGCTAAGAAAGTAATACTAATGTTGTGAATGTTGTCTATGTTGTATAGTAAGCTGTTAGTAGCCCATGTGCCTCGCGCTAATAATTTGGTCCCCTTTCCCCTCTTTTCCCTACTGTTCTGACTTGGTGGTGTACATATAGCCTGTAATAGAAATGTAATCATCAAATATTGTAAGAGCTTTCATTGTCTGCTTATATGGCACCGTTATTTATCCTACGGTTTTGACTTGGTGTACAGGGAGAATACGGTAAGAACAGCCCATGTTCTGAATTCTATCACTGTACATTTCAAAAGTGCTAAAGAAATAGTTATATTGACAACATCCATCCTAGCTCGCTCATTAATGTCTCAATTGAAATTACGGATTGTCCTTCCCTTATGTCATAGTCTATACTTCTCAATTGTCAGTCGAAACCACAATTTTTAACAGGTCAGCCATATCAGCTATGTTTTTTTAAAAGCCAGTAAATGAGGCTGAATTAACTGATTCGCTACCAGACAAGGCTCCGCTGATAGCCAGGTGTAGCAGTGGTAAGGTGTTGGGACTGCTTTTGGGACAGCTTTATGTAGGTCCCAACTGTTTGTGGGCACCGTTTGTCACCGTTATAGTACAATTAATGTATTGTTTAGTGTTGTGTTGTGTAGTGCCTTTGCTGGCATGGATACATTTATTTATATATTTTTTGCCCCACCAAGATTTATATGCTAAAATCGCTACTGGGCAGACCGTACCATCCTCTGGAGAGCCCTGTGGTTGCAGCAGTGGAGTTGTCGTACAAGGCGGTGATACAATCCGACAGGATGCTCTCAATTGTACATCTATAAAAGTTTGTGAGGGTCTTAGGGGCCAAGCCAAATGTCTTCAGCCTCCTGAGGTCGAAGAGGCGCTGTTGCGCCTTCTTCCCCACACTGTCTTCTCCACTGCCGTCCCGTCGATGTGAATAGGGGAATGCTCTCTCTGTTGTCTCCTGAAGTCCATGAACAGCATTCGTGCATAGGTATTCCTCATCCAGATGGGATAGGGCAGTGTGTAGGGCAATGGCAATTGCATCATCTGTGGACCTATTGGGGCAATATGCAAATTACAGTGGGTCTAGGTTGTCAGGTAAGATGGAGGTGATATGATCCTTAACTAGCCTCTCAAAGCACTTCATAATGACAGAAGTGAGTGCTACGGGGCGATAGTCATTTAGTTCAGTTACCTTCGCTTTCTTGAGTACAGGAACTATGGTGAACATCTTGACGCAAGTGGAGACAGCAGACTGGGATAGGGAGAGATTGAATATGTCCTAACGACTCCAGCCATCTGGTCTGCGCATGCTCTGAGAAGTGGCAAAGGTTACAGTCTGAGCCAGTAGCCTTGCGAGGGTCAACACGCTTAAATATCTTACTCAAATCGGCCACGGAGAACGAGAGCCCACAGTTCTTGGGAGCGGACCACGTCGGTGGCACTGTGTTATCCTCAACGCTGGCAAAGAAGGCATTTAGCTTGTGTACAAATCCTTGCGACATGGTGGTAGTGCATTATGCTGAAACAGGAGGTGATGGTGGTGGATGAATGGCACGACAATTGACCTTAGAATCTCATCACGGTTTCTCTGTGCATTCAAATTGCCATTGATAAAATGCAATTGTGTTCGTTGTCCATTGCTTATACCTGCCCATACCATAACCCCACTGCACTCTGTTCACAAAGTTGACATCAGCAAAACGCTCACCCACAAAACGCATACACGTGGTCTGCGGTTGTGAGCCACGTTGGATGTACTGCCAAATTCTCTAAGAAGACATTGGAGGCAGCTTATGGTAGAGAAATGAGCATCCAATTCTCTGGCAACCGCTTTGGTGGACATTCCTGCAGTCAGCATGTCAATTGCACGCTCCCTCAACTTGAGACATCTGATGTATTGTTTTGTGTGACAAAACTGCACAGTGGCCTTTTATTGTCCCAAGCACAAGGTGCACCTGTGCAATGATCATGTCGTTTAATCAGCTTCTTGATATGCCACACTTGTCAGGTGGATGGATTATCTTGGCAAAGGAGAAATGCTCACTAACAGGGATTTAAACACATTTGTGCACAACATTTGAGAGAAAAGCTTTTTGTGTTATGGAACATTTCAGGGATATTTTATTTCAGCTCATGAAACATGGGATGAACACTTTACATGTTGCATTTATACTTTTGTTCAGTTTATATCTTAATCTGAATACAGCTACATTTGAAAAAATATAATTTATATGAATTGGAAAATGAAATAGGCTGGATGGAGGATTTCAATTCCTTTTAATCATTAATCATCATCGTTTTGTACTATGAACTGTACATGTGATGTAATGTATTGTAAGTTTATTAATCACCTCGTTTTGGTCCGAAACAACTAGCAACATGTAATCAACAATATGAAATATGGAATAAAGATATTATATTTTTTAAACAATTTTAAAAAAGCAACAAAACAAGAGATGATTCAAAACAAATGTCTGTAACTCATGAAAGAGAACAGGAAAAGAGAGATATAGTTTTTAAAGCAGATTGCAAAATAATGAGGACTGGCAGTTGTCAAGCCCCTTAGCAACCTATCAGTGGCCTGGTCACTGAGATTTGAGGCGCAGATTGGGGGTTGGGTAGGGTGAGCTGCATGAAGTGATTAACTCCACTTTCACAGGAATCCATAACACAAACACAGTTCTCACAGTGTAATGCACATAATGATTGCTGGCCTTATGTTAATAGTACATTGCAAGTGATCCATTTGTTACTGTTTGTGTGTTTTTGTGGTTTCGATTCCTTGATTCAAGTTCTTCTCCAGATATTGCAAAACCCCCCAAAAGCAGGCCCTCAATGTCCTAGGAGACACAATCATAATCACTTCCTGATGTGGAGTTTCACATAAATCAAGGTCTGGACTCAAAACAGTGAAAATACACCCACTTGAATATTCTACAGCAAAGCAGTGCACTCCAGAAATACATCTTAGGTCGGCTCTCCAAACCATTTTGGATTCATTTGATCAGCATTTAGGAAACTTTGAGGTTAGCTACTACTGCAGTTGTTATTACAGCACAGGGTCATGGAGACTTGGGTCCTGTTGGTCTTCAGATTGTTGCTCTTTGTGCAGACTGCACACAGCAAGCAGTCCTGCCGTCCAGTGACCGTGGACTTTTGTCAAGATGTTGGTTACAACACGACCATCAATCCAACCCACCAAAGCAGGGACTACGACCTGAGGCTGCTTCGTCGGATCGTGAAGACTGGCTGCTCTCCAGAGGTCACAGTTTTCCTATGTGGCGTTGTTTCACCTGAGTGTGTGTTGGATGACAAGATTCCACCCTGCAGTTGGCTCTGTGAGAGGGTGAAGAATGAATGTGAGCCTGTTCTAAGAGAGAGGGGTCTAAACTGGCCAGAGAAGATCAGATGTGAGGCGTACCCCAAACAATCCTGTGCCAACGTAAGTAGCCTTAGGAGGTGTTCACCTTGTCATTGTAGGGACATATCTGATTCAGGTCTGCTGTATGCCTGTAGGCTGTTCTGCATAGAGTAGCAGGAAGTGGATTTTTGAAATATAATTCTGGTTCTATAACTGAAAACCTTCCCAGATGTTGTGTCATTCCTCGCCATAATGCATATTGCATATGACAAAATGATGTTCATTGCTTTTAGGGCCAAGAGAGTATCCCTGCACCAAACCCTGCAGGAACCTGTGAGCCAATCATCCTCCCTTTCTGCAAGGACCTGCCCTACAAGGACACTGTAATGCCCAACCTATTAAACCACTCCACACAGGAGGTCGCTGGTTTAGAATTGTATCAGTTTTACCCTCTGGTAAAGGTGCAGTGTTCTCCTCACTTTCGGACTTTCTTGTGCTCCGTCTACACTCCAGAGTGTGTTTCAGGGAAAGCCCGCCCACCCTACAGAGCTCTGTGTGAGCTAGCCAGAAAGGACTGTGAGATGCTAATGAACAGGTTTGGTTTTCAGTGGCCCAGTCAGTTGGAGTGTGACACCTTCGCAACGGAATCTTGTGAACATGTAAGTAGATGTTGGAACATTGTTACAGGGACTTGCTTCCATTCAGCCACAAGAGCATTAGTGAGGTCGGGCACTGACGTTGGGCGATTAGGCCTTGCTCGCAGTCGACGTTCCAATTCATCCCAAAGGTGTTCAATGGAGTTTAGGTCAGGGCTCTGTGCAGGCCAGTCAAGTTCTTCCACACTAATCTCGACAAAACATTTATGTATGGACTTTATGTATCGCCTTTTGCACAGGGGCATTGTCATGTTGTTGCCATAAAGTTGGAAGCACAGAATTGTCTAGATTAAAATATATATATATATACAGTGGGGCAAAAAAGTATTTAGTCAGTCACCAATTGTGCAAGTTCTCCCACTTAAAAAGATGAGAGATGCCTGTAATTTTCATCATAGGTACACTTCAACTATGACAGACAAAATGAGAAAAAAAAATCCTGAAAATCACATTGTAGGATTTTTAATGAATATATTTGCAAATTATGGTGGAAAATAAGTATTTGGTCACCTACAAACAAACAAGATTTCTGGCTCTCACAGACCTGTAACAACTTCTTTAAGAGGCTCCTCTGTCCTCCACTCGTTACCTGTATTAATGGTGCCTGTTTGAACTTGTTATCAGTATAAAAGACACCGGTCCACAACCTCAAACTGTCACACTCCAAACTCCACTATGACCAAGACCAAAGAGCTGTCAAAGGACAGCCTATGAAGGTCACTGAGCTCTTCAGTAAGGCCATTCTACTACCAATGTTTGTCTATGGAGATGGCATGGCTGTGTGCTCAATTTTATTGTCAGCAATTGGTGTATCTGAAATAGCTAAATCCACTAATTTGAAGGGGTGTCCACATACTTTTGTATACATAGTGTATCAACTTACAGATTCAATACCAGGCTCCAACCAGCACACCACTACACTGCAGCGTTATTTAAACAACTATGATCAGGGCAGGCAAAGGTTAGGAAAATTAGTTTCAGTTTCCTTTGCCTGCTCATAGTTGGTCAAAGTCACATGATGCACACCAGATGATAAATGAGATGTTTAAAAAGGGTAAAGTGCCCCTTTAAACATAAATTGTCAATATCAAAATGCTTGGCGAGGAAAGGAGGGAAAGGAACCCTCAATCAGTTTTTCCTGGTGAAGTAAAGGTAAACATCCTTCAATAATAATTATTGCTGATTGGTGAATATGAGATATTTGGTTGTTTCCTCTTCAGTGTGGGGTGACCAGTGCTCCGTCCCCTGAGGGCCCCTGCCAGCCAATCACCATGCCACTGTGCCAGGGCATCTCCTACAACCTGACGGCCATGCCAAATCTGCTGGGACACAAAAAACAGGCGGAGGCGGCCGTTAAGATGGCTCAAATGGAGTATGTTTTGAAATTGACTTGTTCTGTGGATATTCGCTTCTTTCTGTGTTCTGTCTACGCTCCCCAGTGTGTGGAAGGGGAGATGCAGCGCCCTTGCAGATCCCTTTGTGAGAGAGCCAAACTGGGGTGTGACAGTGTGTTGAATAAGTTTGGGATGTCCTGGCCTGATGATCTGAGCTGTGAATCCTTTCCAGAGGAGTCATGCGTGAAAGTAGGTACCGATACTCTAGTCATTTTTTAACCCTTATTAAGTCACCACTTTTAATAAATCAGTAGTTTTCCAAGTTGTTTAATTCAGTAATACCTTGCAATAAGTACATGGGCCAGTAGTGGCTGCAACAATGATTTGGCTTTCATTATTTTGCTACATACCCAACAGGGCACATGCTTGCGATATCGTCACCTTTGTTTGAGATGTGTACAAAACAATTTACTCTAAAATATTGTCTACTTCTTTTCACAGGGGGACAGTAATCCCGAGGTGTGTTTAAAATATTTTTCTCCGACAACTGAAGAGTGAATATTTATATGTAGCAAGTGAATGACACCTAGAATGTGTTTCATGAGGAATGTATGAAGTGAAGTGGGAGTAGGTGGATAGGTGGCAAGTGGAAATTGGAGAATATTACCATCATCCTATCAAATGCTTGTGTGTTTTGGTCTCCACAGCAACTCACGGCTGAGGAACTCCTGGTCAAGCTGAAAGAACTCGGTCACTCTGTTCGGGACCAATGTTAGTTGTGGTTTCTTGCATTTAAAGCATTATATTTGACGTATGTGTGTATTTAATTTATACATATATGTTCTTGTCTACTTCAATTGTAGCTCTAAGTCTTCAAACTGCCCACATATTGTTGGTTCTAGAAGATGTATCCTTCACCTGTTTCTGTTTTTAGCTCACTTTTATATGAGTTTATTAATTAATATTTCTTCCCCCGAAACCATTTTTTTTTGTGTTTCCTGCCAATTCTTGTATTTATTTACTTCTTTTCTGAGCTATATTGTAGATAAACTGAGGCCCCAGTAGGCTCCCTGGTTGACAATGGTTTCAATACTGTACCAGCCATCAATCCTTTCTCCTTAACCAGCTCCTTTCAGAAAGACAAATCAGGCAAACTGGATGTGAAAGAATTCCACAACCTAAAGCACTATGTGTCTGTTACCAAGAGAGAGTACATAGAGTCCTATGAGTGGCAGAACCCAGGGTTCGTCACAGAATACCAGATGAAGAATGCCCTTGATGTCCGTGGTTAGTCATGTATCACAGTTACGATCAAAGGATGTATTTACAGTGGCAAGAAAAAGTATGTGAACCCTTTGGAAATACCTGGATTGCTGCATAAATTGGTCGTCAAATTGTATCTGATCTTCGTCTAGGTCACAACAATAGACAAACACAGTCTGCTTAAACTAATAACACACAAACAATTATACGTTTTCATGTCTTTATTGAACACACCGTATAAACATTCACAGTGCAGGGTGGGAAAAGTATGTGAACCCTTGGATTTAATAACTGGTTGACCCTCGTTTGGCAGCAATAACCTCAACCAAACGTTTTCTGTAGTTGCAGATAAGACCTGCACAACAGTCAGGAAGATTTTTGAATCATTCCTCTTTACAAAACTGTTTCAGTTCAGCAATATTCTTGGGATGTCTGGTGTGAACTGCTCTCAAGGTCATGCCACAGCATCTCAATGGGGTTGAGGTCAGGACTGACTGGGCCACTCCAGAAGGTGTATGTTCTTCTGTTGAAGCCCTTCTGTTGTTGATTTACTTCTGTGTTTTGGGTTGTTGACCTGTTGCATCACCCAACTTCTGTTGAGCTTTAATTGGCAGACAGATAGCTTAACATTCTCCTGTAAAATGTCTTGATAAACTTGGGAATTCATTTTTCCGTTGATGATAGCAAGTTGTCCAGGCCCTAAGGCAGCAAAGCAGCCCCAAACCATGATGCTCCCTCCACCATACTTTACAGTTGTGATGAGGTTTTGATGTTGGTGTGCTGTTCCTTTTTCTCTCCAGTGTTGTGTGTTCCTTCCAAACAACTCAATTATAGTTACATCTGTCCACAGAATATTTTGCCAGTAGCGCTGTGGGACATCCCTGTGCACTTTTGCAAACTTCAGACGTGCAGCAATGTTTTTTTGGACAGCAGTGGCTTCTTCCCTGGTGTCCTCCCATGAACACCATTCTTGTTGAGTGTTTTACATATCATAGACTCGACAACAGAGATGCTAGCATGTTCCAGAGATTTCTGTACATCTTTAGCTGACACTCTAGGATTCTTCTTAACCTCATTGAGCATTCTGCGCTGTTCTCTTGCAGTCATCTTTGCAGGACGGCCACTCCTAGGGAGAGTAGCAACAGTGCTGAAATTTCTCAATTTATAGACAATTTGTCTTACTGTGGACCGATGATTATCAAGGCTTTTAGAAATACTTTTGTAGCCCATTCCAGCTTAATGCAAATCAACAATTCTTAATCTTAGGTCTTCCAAGATCTCTTTTGTTCATGGCATGGTTCCTATCAGGCAATGCTTCTTGTGAATAGCTGCAAGGCAGCTCTAACCAACATCTCCAATCTTGTCTCATTGATTGGACTCCAGGTTAGCTGACTCCTGACTCCTGACAATAGCCTCGGGGTTCACATACTTTTTCCAACCTACACCGTGAATGTTTAAATGATGTATTCAATATAGACAAGACAAATCCAATAATTTGTGTGTTATTAGTTTAAGATCACTATATTTGTCTATTGTTGTGACTTAGATGAAGATCAGATCAAATTTGATGACCAATTTATGCAGAAATCCAGGTAATTCCAAAGGGTTCACATACTTTTTCTCGCCACTGTATGTTTTGTTGATTTTCTCTTAATTTGCCACACAATGATTTGGTTTTGATTGTGAACATCCTGACCTGATAGTGAAACTGAACTCTCGGTAGAGTATATTTGCAGATTTTAAAAAGTAAATGATAAAAATCCTCTGTCATATAGATCTTAGTTTGAACGATGAAACGTTCAAAACACTATGGCACCGGTACAGCTCTGGTGGAGGGATCAAATACGATGACTTTATGGCCATTCTCACAAGGCTCAAGATCCTGAAGGGTAACTCTTTACTCACTATATAACAAATTCCTGACTTTCCAATCAATCTACTACATCTATATATATATATATATATATATATATATATATATATATATATATATATATATATATATATATATATATATATACTGTACACATACTGTACAACAAATAGGTGCAATAAAATGTGTTGTTTTACAATGTTTACAATGTACAGTGGGGAGAACAAGTATTTGATACACTGCTGATTTTGCAGGTTTTCCTACTTACAAAGCATGTAGAGGTCTGTAATTTTTTTATCTTAGGTACACGTCAACTGTGAGAGACGGAATCTAAAAAATGAATCCAGAAAATCACATTGTATGATTTTTAAGTAATTAATTAGCATTTTATTGCATGATATTTGATCACCTACCAACCAGTAAGAATTCAGGCTCTCTTTCTTTAAGAAGCCCTCCTGTTCTCCACTCATTACCTGTATTAACTGCAACTGTTTGAACTCTTTACCTGTATAAAAGACACCTGTCCACACACTCAATCAAACAGACTCCAACCTCTTCACAATGGCCAAGACCAGCGAGCTGTGTAAGGTCATCAGGGTTAAATTGTAGACCTGCACAAGGCTGGGATGGGCTACAGGACAATAGGCAAGCAGCTTGGTGAGAACGCAACAACTGTTGGTGCAATTATTAGAAAATGGAAGAAGTTCAAGATGAAGTTCACCCTCGGTCTGGGGCTCCATGCAAGATCTCACCTCGTGTGGCATCAATGATCATGAGGAAGGTGAGGGATCAGCCCAGAACTACACGGCAGGACCTGGTCAATGATCTGAAGAGAGCTGGGACCACAGTCTCAAAGAAAACCATTAGTAACACACTACGCCGTCATGGATTAAAATCCTGCAGCGCACGCAAGGTCAAGTTTGCCAATGACAATCTGGATGATCCAGAGGAGGAACAGGAGAAGGTCATGTGGTCTGATGAGACAAAAATATAACTTTTTGGTCTAAACTCCACTCACCATGTTTGGAGGAAGAAGAAGGATGAGTACAACCCCATGAACACCATCCCAACTGTGAAGCATGGAGGTGGAAACATAATTCTTTGGGGATACTTTTCTGCAAAGGGGACAGGACGACTGCACCATATTGAGGGGAGGATGGATGGGGCCATGTATCGTGAGATCTTGGCCAACAACCTCCTTCCCTCAGTAAGAGCATTGAAGATGGGTCGTGGCTGGGTCTTCCAGCATGAAAACGACCTGAAACACACAGCCAGGGAAACTAAGGAGTGGCTCCGTAAGAAGCATCTCAAGGTCCTGGAGTGGCCTAGCCAGTCTCCAGACCTGAAACCAATAGAAAATCTTTGGAGGGAGCTGAAAGTCCGTATTGCCCAGCGACAGCCCCGAAACCTGAAGGATCTGGAGAAGGTCTGTATGGAGGAGTGGGCCAAAATCCCTGCTGCAGTGTGTGCAAACCTGGTCATGAACTACAGGAAACGTATTATCTCTGTAATTGCAAACAAAGGTTTCTGTACGAAATATTAAGTTCTGCTTTTCTGATGTATCAAATACTTATGTCATACAGTAAAATGTAAATTCATTACTTAAAAATCATATAATATGATTTTTTGGATTTTTGTTTTAGATCCCGTCTCTCACAGTTGAAGTGTAACTATGATAAAAATTACAGACCTCTACATGCTTTGTAAGTAGGAAAACCTGCAAAATCGGCAGTGTATCAAATACTTGTTCTCCCCACTGTATATGTTACAATGTTTTACAATATACAATGTTGCATAGTGCCTTGAGAACAAGTGCTTTATGAATACAATGTATTATTATTGTGATCAGTGTTGCAATGATCTATAAACAAATAGAATCCAGTGAGATTTGTATATCTTTTTTGTTCTCCTGCTCCAGCTCGCTTTAAATCCCGACTCATTTCACCCTGTGATGCTGCAACAGACTGTGAGGTAGCCAGTTTCTCCTTCAGTCAGGTGAGTTTGCTCTGGCAGAGTTATCAAGCTTTGAAGCTTTGTCTTTAGCCACAGTGACTATGTATATCTCTACCTAAAGAAGAACAGAATATGAATAAGTAATCACCACTGAGAAGCTTTTTTTTGTGGAAGATGATACTGATGTCAAATTTTTCTCCCCGTGTTCCAGTTAATCCAAATGACCATTATGTAGGCCAGCGGCAGCCGTCCAGTCACCAGCAGGAGTTCAATTGACCTGGAATGCAAAGCAATGCAGTAACCTGTTTTGGACCAAAAAGACAACATTCTACTGCCTTTTAGTACATACCTGTCAAAAATTATTGTCAAAGTGCTGTATAATTTGTGACTGATGTCCACCTGAATATGATGGCTGTTTCCTCCTGGTCTGTTTGAATCTCTTTCTGTACATTTCCTTGCTACATTGTTTATAACACATTTACACACATATTTGTTTGGACTCAGTATTCTATCGTGCTTGTCAGTTATACAACAAGCCTAGAGACTTTCTTCTCCATATTGTCATTTTTTCTTAAACTTTTATCTCATGTTTCTTTTTCTTTCTTTTGTCTGTATACTGTCATTCAGCTTTTAGCTGCAGAGTTGTACAAGACAGCCTAACTAATCAAATATATGCCCTGGCGGATATTCATACGTGTGTGTGTACAATTCTGAATTATAAGACGATTTTGCCAGCCTATCCTCTCATCTTTTCAGTAAACAGTAGCTACTACTTCACCAGTATAATGTATCCAGTTGATTTCCTGTTGATAGAGCAGCATGTTATTTATCATTCAGAACACCTCCCTCAATAGACTTCACAATATCCCCTTTTCTTAAGTAATTATGTTTATTATGTTCATGAATAGCCATTAATTCACTCAAAGACCCATATATTTAAACGTAAACGAGAAGCTAGATAAGTGATTAGTACTATTGGAATCTGCGTCGTGTTCTTGAGGATTCGAGTGGTGTCATCTGTTAACCGCAGACTGGCTGATAGCCAATGGACTTTCCATTTCAAGGGAGGGATTTGAAAGAAAGTCACAGGCACAGGACTCACTTCCCGAATAACAGTGATAGTGATAATGTGGCAACAATATTGAAAGTTCAACTTTTGGACCAAATTCATTGCATTATCCTCCCTCTGGAAGTGCATCCCTGTGTTTCAACTTTCATCCACCAACATCTCTCATGGCCTACACGATCATGACATAAGACTTCTGATAACAACGCAACACATTTGGGGTGATAATGGGCCACAACATTGTGAAGTGCTATAACCAATGGTAGATAAGTCCAGTGAGCTCCAAAAATATTGGGATAGTGACACATGTTTTGTTGTGCAGACTGTCAGCTTGTATTTGAGGGTATTTCGATCCATGTCGGGTTAACCGTTTAGAAATAACGGCACTTTTTGTACATAGTCCCCCCATTTTATTGTGGCAAAAGTATTGGGACAAATTCACTTTGGTCCCATATTCATAGCACACAACGTCTACATGAAGCTTGTGACTCTACACATTTGAAGGGTTTGCATTTGCTGTTTGTTTTGGTTGTGTTTCAGATTATTTTGTGTCCAGTAGAAATTAATTGTAAATAATGTATTGTGTCATTTTTTTGTCACTTTTATTGTAAATAAGCAGTGGTAGAAAAAGTAACCAATTGTCATACTTGAGTGAAAGTAAAGATACCTTAATAGAAATAACTTGAGTAAAAGTGAAAATCACCCAGAAAAATACTACTTGAGTGAAAGTCTAAAAGTTTTTGGTTTTAAATATACTTAAGTATCAAAAGTAAAAGTACAAGTATGAATAATTTCAAATTCCTTATATTAAGCAAAGCAGACAGACACATTTTCTAGTTATTTACAGATAGCCAGGGGCACACTCCAACACTCAGACATCATTTACAAACGAAGCATGTGTTTAGTGAGTCCGCCAGATCAGAGGCAGTAGTGATGACCAGGGATAGTCTTTTGATAAGGGTGGGAATTAGACCATATTCCTGTCCTGCTAAGCATTCAACATGTAACGAACACTTTTGGGTGTCAGGGAAAATGTATGGAGTAAAAAGTACATCATTTTCTTTAGGAATGTAGTGAAGTAAAAGTAAAAGTTGTCAAAAATATAAATAGTAAAGTACAGATACCCCAAAAAACTACTTAAGTAGTACTTTGAAGTATTTTTACTTAAGTACTTTACACCATTGTAAATAAGAGTAGAATATGTTTCTAAACACTTCTACATTAATGTGGCTGGTACCATGTTTATGGATAATTATGAATGAATTGTGAATAATGAGGAGTGAGAAAGTTACAGATGCACAAATATCATACCCCCCACCCTGATAACGACTTCCTCTTCCTCATCACTGCTGTCATCAATGATGATCATTTGTCTTAAGACCTGAGGAATACAAATTAGACAAAAAATCACACGACAGTCATAATCCCTGGTGGACAGACTACGTAAACATAAAATCTGACCAAATTACATAAGATTTTGGTTCTGGGTTAACTGAGATTAGGACAGTCCACAAAACCACTTTTATCAGTTCTGTATTGTTTACACCTAAGTATATCCATGATATAATTGTCAACATAGAGTACATCAAAATAACAGTCCCCAGGACGGTTCAACCTAAGCCCAGGTTTATAACGCGGAGGGATCATATTATCGATGGACACGGTCGCTGCATTCAAAATCAAATGTAGGCTATTGGGCTCCTGAGTGGCGCAGCGTTCTAAGGCATTGCATCTCAATGCAAGAGGTGTCACTACAGTCCCTGGTTCAAATCCAGGCTGTATCACATCCAGCCGTGATTGGAAGTCCCATAGGGTGGCGTACAATTGGCCCAGCGCCGCCGGGGTAGGTCATCATTGTAGATAAGAATTTGTTCTTAACTGACTTGCCTGGTTAAATAAAATACTAAAGATCTCAACAGTCCTCTCTGAAGGTGGATATCTCAATGAAGGTAGTGTTGTCATCAATCTGTCATTGGAGTGACTTCTATCATTGTTGCCAATGATTAAGTAACTGATGGATTCCATGATGATGGTTTTGTGACATCATAACACATGCTGTTACAGGCATATGATTACATTCCATTTGAAAAGGATCTCTATGGTTACAAGGCTCTGTTTGGCTGATACATTTCCCACTGTTGCTATGTCGCCTGTACCTGCACCAGATGAAAAAGAGCACTGAAGTGAATGCACTCGGTTACTACCAAAATCTACGTATGAGTTTGTCCACTCAGGCTCAGAGGACACCGATAAAGCCCAGAATTCACTGATCACCCACAGACAGCTAAACAGTACCATTCTAAAATCACAAGCTTTTTATATTTTGTTTACAATTGTACCACCTGCAGGCTAATTAGAGAACCTCTCTCAAGTGTCATTCAACTGAACCAATCAAATCAAATTGAACCAAATCAAATTTGATTTGCCACATGCGCCAAATACAACAGGTGTAGACCTTACAGTGAAATGCTGAATTACAACAGGTGTAGACCTTACAGTGAAATGCTGAATTACAACAGGTGTAGACCTTACAGTGAAATGCTGAATTACGAGCCCCTAACTGACAGTGCAGTTTAAAAAAATATGGATAAGAATAAGAGATAAAAGTAACAGGTAATTAGAGGAGCAGTAAAAAATAACATATACAGGGGGGCACCGGTTAGTTGAGGTAGTATGTACATGTAGGTAGTGTTAATTAAAGTGACTATGCATAGATGACAACAGAGAGTGGCAATGGTGTGAAGAGGGGAGGGGCAATGTGAATAGTCTGGGTAGCCATTTGACTAGATGTTCAGGAGTCTTATGGCTTGGGGGTAGAAGCTGTTTGAAGGCACTTGGACTTAGACCTGGCGCTCCGATACTGCTTTTTGTGTGGTAGAAGAGAGAACAGTCTAAGGAGGCTGGAGTCTTCGACAATTTTCAGGGCCATCCTCTGACACAGCCTAGCATAGAGGTCCTGGATGGCAGGAAGCTTGGCTCCAGTGATGTACTAGGCCGTTCGCACTACGCCTGTAGCGCCTTGCAGTCGGAGGCCGAGCAGTTGCCATACCAGGCAGTGATGCAACCACTCAGAATACTCTCAATGGTGCAGCTATAGAACTTTTTGAGGATCTGAGGACCCATGCCAAATATTTTCAGTCTCCTGAGGGGGAATAGTTTTTGTTGTGTCTGCTTCACAACTGTCATGGTGTGCTTAGACCATGTTAGTTTGTTGGTGATGTGGACACCAAGGAACTTGAAGCTCTCAAACAGCTCCATTGCAGCCCCTTTGATGAGAATGGGGGCGTGCTCGGTCCTCCTTTTCCTGTAGTCTTGATCACGTTGAGGGAGAGGTTGTTGTCCTTGCACCACACGGTCAGGTCTCTGACCTCCCTATAGGCTGTCTCATTGTTGTCGGTGATCAGGCCTACCACTGTTGTGTCATCGGCAAATTTAATGACGGTGTTAGAGTCACGCCTGGCCGTGCAGTCATGAGTGAACAGGGAGTACAGGAGGGGGCTGAGCACGCACCCCTGAGGGGCCTCTGTGTTGAGGCTCAGCGTGGCAGATGTGTTGTTACCTACCCTTACCACCTGGGGACGGCCCATCAGGAAGTCCAGGATCCAGTTGCAGAGGGAGGTGTTTAGTCCCAGGGTCCTTAGCTTATTGATGAGCTTTGAGGGCACTATGGTGTTGAAAGCTGAGCTGTAGTCAATGAACAGCATTCTCACATAGGTGTTCCTTTTGTCCAGGTGGGAAAGGGCAGTGTGGAGTGCAATAGTGACTGCATCATCTGTGGATCTGTTGGGGCGGTATGCAAATTGAAGTGGGTCTAGGGTTTCTGGGATGACGACATGGCTACAGACGGGAGTGTGGATCGAAGTTGTTTGATTTGGAGATGACCAACATTGCCTATAGAAATGTATCCGTCTCATATTAGTTGAGAGAAACAACACATTTCTCTTGCAAAATGCACTAACACAATCAAAACTTTAAAAAGCCTACCTGTCACAAAATGTAATAACTCCAAAAGTGTCATTTGTTGTCTGGAAAGATGATCAACTATCACCCTCAGAATTTAGAAAACATGTCACAAGCAGTCACGGGAAGTAGTGGTGCTGCTGCTGCACCCCCTGAAAAAGTAGAATTGAATAATAATTTATATTCACAAAAGTAGTGCACTGTGGCTAGAGGTTTCTTCAGCTTCCAGAGACCCAGGTGGTGGTCTCAAAAAAGGCCTCAGAATCTGTTAGCGATTCTAGGTTGAAGTAACCACCATCATGCCATAGGTTCTCACGTTCCTCCTGCTGCTGCTCCTCTACTTTAACATCATAGTGCCCATTGGGTATGAAGTTTATTACTAGTTATTACTGCACTGTTGGAGCAAGAAATACAAGCATTTCTCTGCACCTGCGATAACATCTGCAAACCTGTGTACGCGACCAATAAACTTGATTTGAGTAGTCATCAAGCAGCCATCTTGAAGGATGAAGTAGAATGCCTGAGTTATCTAAGCTGTATCATGCATAGACTACTCATTATAGGATATCTATGGTTACAGGGCTTTGAACAGATGATTCAATTCCACTACGTCAACTGCACCAGATGAAAAAGAGCATGAACTTCCACTTAATAAAGTAGCTCAAATAGAGAACATCTCACTTGCCCTTCAATTGAACCAATCATAGAAGACAGTTCACACACACACACGAAACCACAAGGCTTTTATTCAAAAACGCATTGTCAGGAATTAAGATGTATATATTCATATGTAAATAGATAATGCTCATATACACAGAGAATCAATGTGCTAGAGTCATTGCAATATTCATACACATTTAGGTGTGTATGTCCTTAACTATTCTCCAAAACCAAAACGATAAATGCAATGGCTGTATCACTGCTTACAATGGATGACCTTTCGAGGCCTTTCAATGCCACCAAAATCTGAATGAGCAGACATGATCAAAGGTAAAAGTGTGTGTGTGTACCGGTTTGTATGATGAAATCAGAGAAGCCTCTGTAATATAAAGTATTGTTAGCTTGTTTAACATGGCATAACATGTTAGTTTGTTCAATGCTCATTGATTTATTCAAGACTTCCCCCACACTGCAGCACTTTTTACAGTCTGGTAGTTGGCAGCATGGGAGGTTGTTACTGGGGGGGTATCCCTCCCTGATTTAGTTGGCGGGGTGGGGGGGTCCCTCTGGGATGAGAGAGGTGAAGAAGGTGCTGATGAAGGACCAGGTGGAGGCCAGGAAGCCGTGGTGGCGGGGGGCAGCGGGAGCTGCCGGGTCCTCTGGGCCTTCCTCTCCACTGTCGCCCTCCTCATCCTCCAGCCCTTCATCCATCATCCGCTCCTGAGATGGAGAGAAACAGGACGAGAAAATGAGAGAGAATAAGAGAAGGACCATCGGTTTAAAAAGCAGAGACGGAGAGAGAATGTGGCAGAGAGAAAGGAGCAGCTTGGACACAGACAGAAAAACAACCACACAGACAGACCGATCAGACAGAAAAACATAACCACACAGACAGAGATGGAGTCCATCTTAAACAAGGAGCACCTACCATCTCCTGGATGTCCTGGTGTCTCTCTGCCTCGTCCTGATGAGCTAACCCCGCTCCTTCTCCTCCGGGGTTCTGCAGCTCTGGCCTAAAGGGGAACCAACCAGCCCTGTGCCTAGTTAACACCACAAAATTAGTATCTCACACACAGACACAGTGGGCTCCAAAATTACTGTCACCCCTGACTGATAATGCACAAACAATACTTGAACAAATATAAACAGTATAATTATAGAGAAACTCAAAATACCAACATGTGAGAAATACTGTACTTTATTCATGTTTTAATGGAACCCACCAAAATCATACAATTATTTAACACATACATTTAACCAAAATCAAGGTTTCATAAATATTGGCACTCCTCATTTAGTACTTAGTGCATCCACCTCTGGCAAGGATAACAGCATGGTCTTTTCCTGTAATGTTTGACAAGGTTAAGGAACACATTTGGAGGGATTTTGGACCATTCCTCTATGCAGATCCTTTCAAGATCCTTCACATTCTTGGGTTTGCACTTATCAACTGCCCTCTTCAACTCAGCCCACAGGTTTTGGATTGGATTGAGGTCCGGCGACTGAGATGGCCATGGCAGAACATTGATTTTGCTGTCACAGAAGCATTTGGGTGGATCTTGAGGTATGTTTTGGGCCACTGTCTTGTTGGAAAGTCCACCTACGGCCAAGTCCAAGCCTTCTGGCAGAGGCAACCAGAATGTCAGCCAAAGTTGCCCGATTCTTGGTGGAATTCATTATGCCATCAATCTTAACCTCTGGAATTAAAACAGCCCCAAAACATCACTGACCCACCACCATATTTCAACGTACGAGGTGCCTCTCCTTGTATGCATCTCTGTTTCGACACCAAAACCTTAAATTTTCGTCTCATCTGACCAGAGCACCTTCTTCCAGTCATAATTTAAATTATGTTTGGCTCCAAGCACTTGAGTCTGTGTCTCTTGGGGTCAGAAAGGGCTTTCTTATGGCAACCCTTCCAAAGAGGCTGTGGTTGTGGAGGTGGCGGCTGATGGTGCTTTTTGAAACCTGGTGACCCAAAGACGCCACCAAGGCCTGCAATTATTTCACAGTAATTCTTGGGGATTTTGTTGCTTCTCTCACCATCCTCCTCCCTATCTTGGGGGGTAAAATGCATTTGCGTCCTCTACCCATGAGGTTTTCAACTGTTCCATATCTTTTGAATTGTTTAATAATTGCCCTGACAGTGCTCAGTTGTATATTCAATTGTTTGTGGACCTTCTTGTAGCCATTAACAGATTCAAAGCTCATCACTAAGCTAAAGATCCTGGGACTAATCACCTTCCTCTGCAACTGGATCCTGGACTCCCTGACGGGCCACCCCCAGGTGGTAAGGGTAGGTAACAACACATCCGCCACGTTGATCCTCAACACAGAGGCCCCTCAGGGGTGCGTGCTCAGTCCCCTCCTGTACTCCCTGTTCACACACGACTGCGTGGCCAAGCATGACTCCAACACCATCAATAACTTTGCAGACGACACAACGACAAGACAGCCTATAGGGAGAAGGTCGGACACCTGGCCGGGTGGTGCCACAATAACAACCTATCCCTCAACGTAATCAAGACAAAGGAAATGATTGAGGACTACAAGAAAATGAGGATTGAGCTTCATGTTCCTTGGTGTCCACATCACCAACAAACTAGAATGGTCCAAACAGACCAAGACCGTCGTGAAGAGGGCACGACAAAGCCTATTCCCCCTCAGAAAACTAAAAAGATTTGGCATGGGTCCTCAGATCCTCAAAAGATTCTACAGGTGCAACATCGAGAGCATCCTGACTGGTTGCATCACTGCCTGGTACGGCAACTGCTCGGCCTACGACCGCAAGGCACTACAGAGGGTAATGCGTAGTGCCCAGTACATCACTGGGGCCAAGCTTTCTGCCATCCAGGACCTCTACAACAGGCGGTGTCAGAGGAAGGCCCTAAAAATTGACAAAGACCCCAGCCACCCTAATCATAAACTGTTCTCTCTACTACCGCTTGGCAAGCGGTACTGGACCGTCAAGTCTAGGATCAAAAGGCTTCTCAACAGCTTCTACCCCCAAGCCATAAGACTCCTGAACAGGCAATAAAATGGCTACCCGGACTATTTCCATTGTGTCCCGCCACCCCCTCTTTTACGCTGCTGCTACTACTCTGTTTATTATCTATGCATAGTCACTGTAACTATACCTATATGTACATACGGTGGGGCAAAAAAGTATTTAGTCAGCCACCAATTGTGCAAGTTCTCCCACTTAAAAAGATTAGAGGCCTGTACTTTTCATCATAGATTCACTTCAACTATGACAGACAAAATGAGGGGAAAAAATCCAGAAAATCACATCGTAGGATTTTTAATTAATTTATTTGCAAATTATGGTGGAAAATATGTATTTGGTCACCTACAAACAAGCAAGATTTCTGGCTCTCACAGACCTGTAACTTCTTCTTTAAGAGGCTCCTCTGTCCTCCACTCGTTACCTGTATTAATGGCACCTGTTTGAACTTGTTATCAGTATAAAAGACACCTGTTCACAACCTCAAACAGTCACACACCACTATGGCCAAGACCAAAGAGCTGTCAAAGGACACCAGAAACAAAATTGTAGACCTGCACCAGGCTGGGAAGACTGAATCTGCAATAGGTAAGCAGCTTGGTTTGAAGAAATCAACTGTGGGAGCAATTATTAGGAAATGGAAGACATACAAGACCATTGATAATCTCCCTCGATCTGGGGCTCCACGCAAGATCTCACCCCGTGGGGTCAAAATGATCACAAGAACGGTGAGCAAAAATCCCAGAACCACACGGGGGGACCTAGTGAATGACCTGCAGAAAGCTGGGACCAAAGTAACAAAGCCTACAATCAGTAACACACTACGCCGCCAGGGACTCAAATCCTGCAGTGCCAGACGTGTCCCCCCTGCTTAAGCCAGTACATGTCCAGGCCCGTTTGAAGTTTGCTAGAGAGCATTTGGATCATCCAGAAGAAGATTGGGAGAATGTCATATGGTCAGATGAAACCAAAATATAACTTTTTGGTAAAAACTCAACTCGTCGTGTTTGGAGGACACAGAATACTGAGTTGCATCCAAAGAACACCATACCTACTGTGGAGCATGGGGGTGAAAACATCATGCTTTGGGGCTGTTTTTCTGCAAAGGGACCAGGACGACTGATCCGTGTAAAGGAAAGAATGAATGGGGCCATGTATTGTGAGATTTTGAGTGAAAACCTCCTTCCATCAGCAAGGGCATTGAAGATGAAACGTGGCTGGGTCTTTCAGCATGACAATGATCCCAAACACACTGCCCGGGCAACGAAGGAGTGGCTTCGTAAGAAGCATTTCAAGGTCCTGGAGTGGCCTAGCCAGTCTCCAGATCTCAACCCCATAGAAAATCTTTGGAGGGAGTTGAAAGTCCGTGTTGCCCAGCAACAGCCCCAAAATATCACTGCTCTAGAGGAGATCTGCATGGAGGAATGGCCCAAAATACCAGCAACAGTGTGTGAAAACCTTGTGAAGACTTCTAGAAAATGTTTGACCTCTGTCATTGCCAACAAAGGGTATATAACAAAGTATTGAGATTAACTTTTGCTATTGACCAAATACTTATTTTCACCATAATTTGCAAATAAATTCATTAAAAACCCTACAATGTGATTTTCTGGATTTTTTCCCCCTCATTTTGTCTGTCATAGTTGAAGTGTACCTATGATGAAAATTACAGGCCTCTCATCTTTTTAAGTGGGAGAACTTGCACAATTGATGGCTGACTAAATACTTTTTTGCCCCACTGTATTACCTCAATTAGCCTGACTAACCGGTGCCTGTATATAGCCTCGCTACTGTTATAGCCTCGCTACTGTATATAGCAACTGACCTTTTTACTGTGGTTTTTTATTTCTTTACTTATCTATTGTTCACCTAATACCTATTTTTTTACTTAAAAATTGTACTGTTGGTTAGGGCCTGTAAGTAAGCATATCACTGTAAGGTTGTATTCAGTGCACGTGACAAATACACATTGGTTTGCTTTATGAAGGTCTATGACCATCTGTCTCTTTTGAACTGCCAGTTCTTTTGTTTTTTTCATAGTGTTGGATGACAAAAGGGATATTGCATTACCTCATTTATTAAATCAATAAATTACTTTGGTGGGTTCCATTGAAATATTAATAAAGTAGAGCATTTCTCACAAGTTGGTGTTTTGAGTTTCTCTATAATTATATTGTTTATATTTTTTCAAGTATTGTTTGTGCATTGCCAGTCAGGGTTGCCAGTCATTTTGGAGCCCACTGTATAAAGTAAACAGGGTCCTTCAAAAGTATCCATTTTAATGTCAAACTGATAGTGTACAGAAGAGAACTCACAAAAAGACGAGCAGCATGGCGCCTATCACCATGACGAAGCGGCCAAAGGAGGAGTAGAAATACACAATGCTGAGCAAGATGGCAGCGCGGGAGACCGCGTACATCCAGTCCAGCCAATCCCGGTTCAGTTCATCCTCATTTAGCACAGCCCCGCCCTGGGCATTCATCTGGATATTGGGATTGGCCGCCCTGTCCTCTTGAATGGGGTTAGGTCCCAGGGGAGGTGGAGCTTCATTGGGCTGTGCGGGTTGGGGGGGAGTGGGTGGGACTGGGGGAGGAGGGAGGGGTGGAGGGGGGCTGTGAGGCTGCCACTGCTGCTTGACTGGAAGAGGGAGAGAAAGAAAGACATAAATAAGTATTAGCGGATAGAAGCCAGTGAATATAACTCATTCCAACAGAAATGTATGTGGTCCTTATGGGTTGTTAGGATTGGGCTCTAAATGCAGACGACTGACTTACTATTGCATGTAGTAGTGGCGTGCATACATTTGCTGCCACCAGAGGACCTGCATGGGCATGTACATGGGGTGGGGGGGCACACCTGCAGCCATACCCCCCCTGTACTGGGACCTGCGTCCCATCTGGCCTATGGAGGAAAAACAGTAACACATGCAATCAAAAATCATGCGCACACAATATTTTCTGCATTATTCCCACCATTTTTTGAAATTGAATTTCACTTATTTTCCTGACTAGGTAGAAACGGAACTAGAATTGATCCTAATACACGAGAACAGTGCTTACCATTGCATTATACCAGTAGAGGTAGGATTTTGAGGGGTAAATTGGGGGAAGCCTCCACGATGCCTTAGTCCATCATAACTTCCTGCTACTGAGGCAGCGGACTGACCGTCCTGATTTGGTGTTGTGGCCTGGGGGGTGGAGCCAGCACTGTCTGAACTCTGAGTGACAAGACATACACCAATCATAAACCAGCAAAGGAATATATAGGTTTAAAAAAACAATGCACCTATGGGAATAAGGACAGCTGCAAAGTAGGGCTGGGCGGTATAGAGTATTTTACTATATACACACACACACCGGTACTGATGCACAGACAAGCTTAGGTTTTTACTTTGCATTGTATAACGGTATTTCAATGTTTGGTTTGTTAAATGTGTTATGCCACTGTGTGTAATGTCGGTTGGATCCTACCCTGTCACAATAACCTCCCTCTCGCCTTTTCATTAATTGTGTCAATCACTGGATTCAAAGTGCCCACTATATTCAAACTTTTGGTTGAAGTTTCTTGAATGTCCAAAGCCCTATTAAAAACCCTTAGAATGTATGTGTTGCCACTCCAGGGTCATGCACTACAAATAAAGCATATTTAGAACTTGTAATGTTAAAAAACTCAAATACCGCAAGAAATTTGAAAAATATTGTGATATATTTGGGTCATGTCGCCCAGCCCTACCGCAAAGACACCAAACGGATACGTTCCAAGTCACAGAGTAGAAATGTAATGTATAGACCACACCCCACTCTCCATTCCAAATGACAGAGCTTTCTGTTATGTGTTCTAGGCATTTAATTTCTATCTGATTGAATTGTTGAGCTCCACAGAATGACTCCACACCATTAGACGTACCCCAGAGCTGGAGCTGGGGTCAGAGGTCACCGAGTTGGGGGTGGAGCAGTGGGGCGTGGGCGAGGTTGGTGGGCTACGGGAGGCACACACCAAGTGCATCATGTGATAACCCTCCTGCTGTAGGCAGAAATAGAGGGTTGGATGTGGGGGAAAAGGAGAAGGGCATAATTAATCATTTGATTCTGTTTTGGTGATTGGAGGACGTGAGAGTGAGAGCGAGCGAGAGCGAGGGAGGGAGGAATTTCAGGGAACAGGCTAGAATTCAGGGACAAAGCCAACCTCACCAATGTTGCTTACTACATCGAATCAGCTATTGTTATACTGTCACAGTCTCTGCCTCACGTTCACCCTCTCTCTCAGACACACAAGGGGGTGGGCCCTATTCAATAACGGCTCAGCAGTCAGTTGCCTGTTATGTTGAGTGAGGTTTCTGTGATATTGCATACCAATTCTAACATTTCAGATATAGTGTTAGTCCACCATACTTCAAACCTCTCGACCATATGCCACAGCAGAAAAACAGAGACAAGGTCGAGGGTGGTCTTTACCTTCCTGAGGACATCCCTCAGTTGCAGGTGGTCCTGGAGGAGATGGCCCGAGTATACCAGCCGCTGATCCTTGGATGACTAAAACAACACAACTGTCATTCTGAGAAAGCCTGTTGCAGAATATGCTACTAGATCATAAAAATAAAAAATAAAAAAATCACAGTTTGGGTTGATAAGCCCTAAATGCAAAAATTATGGAAAATGTTACATGCAAGAACAATGGCGCTGAAAGTATATCAACAAGGTGGTAGGGCAATATTACGTTTATTAATACAGAAGCACTATTGCAACCATAGACCTAAATGTTTGATTGATCCGATACAGTGACAGAACATGACATCAGTAATATCTCTGGTTGGAAAACATGTGCATTGTTTTTATGTAGATTTTAGAATATTTGCATGAAAATCTGGCACCAATTGGATGGAAACCTAGCTTGTGTTCCAGAGAGGCTAAGCATTTTCAGATTAGATTACATTAGATGAGGGTAGATTACACACTTCAACACATACCTGCAGCGTCACAAGACAACACCGTACAGAATTATTTCACATGATGTACAGTACCAGTCAAAAGTTGGGACACCAACTCATTCAAGGGTTTTTATTTTTTACTATTTTCTACATTGTAGAATAATAGTGTAGACATCAAAACTATGAAATAACACATATGGAATCATATAGTAACCAAAAAAGGGTTAAACAAATCAAAATACATTTTATATTTGAGATCCTTCAAAGTAGCCACCCTTTGCTTTGATGACAGCTTTGCATACTATTGGCATTCTCTCAACCAGCTTCATGAGGAATACTATTGGACATCCACCTGGGAATACTACAGACTATTCTATTCACATTGCCCCCCTCCCCTCCACTGACACTTTCTGTTGTCATCTATGCATTGTCACTTTAATTAACTCTACCTACATGTACATACTACCTCAACTAACCAGTGCCCCACACATTGACTCTGTACCGGCACCCCCTTGTATATATTGTTATTTTTTACTGCTCCTCTAATTACCTGTTACTTTTATCTCTTATTCTTATCCATATTTTTTTTAAACTAAACTGTCAGTTAGGGGCTCGTAAGTAAGCATTTCACAGTAAGGTCTAAACTGGCTGTATTCGGCGCATATGACTAGTAAAATTTGAAGGAGTTCCCACATATGCTGAGCACTTGTTGGCTGCTTTTCCTTCACTCTGCGGTCCAACTTATCCCAAACCACCACAATTGGGTTGAGGTCTGGTGATTGTGGAGGCCAGGTCATCTGATGCAGAATCATCACTCTCCTTCTTGGTCAAATAGTCCTTACACAGCCTGGAGGTGTGTTTTGGGTCATTGTCCTGTTGAAAAACAAATGTTAGCGGGACTAGGTTCAAACCAGATGGGATGGCGAATCACTGCAGAATGCTGCGGTAGCCGTGCTGGTTAGTGTGCCTTGAATTTTAAATAAATCACCAACAGTGTCAACAGCAAAGCACCCCCCACACCATCACACCTCCTCGCTTCACGGTGGGAACCACACGTGCGGAGATCATCCGTTCACCTACTCTGCATCTCACAAAGACACAGCGGTTGGAAGCAAAAATCTCAAATTTGGACTCATTAGACCGTTCTAATGTCCATTGCTCGTGTTTCTTGGCCCAAGCAAGTCTTCTTATTGGGGTCCTTTAGTAGTGGTTTCTTTGCAGCAATTTAACCACGAAGGCCTGATTCACGCAGTCTCCTCTGAACAGTTGATTTTGAGATGTGTCTGTTACTTGAACTCTGTGAAGCATTTATTTGGGCTGCAATCTGAGGTGCAGTTAACTCCAATGAATGTATCCTCTGCAGCAGAGGTAAATCTGGGTCTTCCTTTCCTGTGGCGGTTCTTATGAGATACATTCCAGATGACTACCTCATGAAGCTGGTTGAGACAATGCCAAGAGCATACAAAGCTGTCATCAAGGCAAAAGGTGGCTACTTTGAAGAACCTCAAGTATATTTTGATTTGCTTAACACCTTTTTGGTTACTACATGATTCCATAAGTATTCATTCATAGTTTTGATGTCTTCACTATTATTCTACAATGTAGAAAATAGTTCAAATAAAAACCCTTGAATGAGTAGGTGTCCAAACCTTTGACAGGTATTACATGTAAATGTAGACCTACATACATGTAAAAGCAAGCATTTCAAATCCCCAAAACATAGTCTATGCTCAGAAGGAATATAGTTGGGTTTTGTTTTGGTGGTCAAGACGCAGCAAGATAGTGCTCACAGATAAACAACGTGGCAGAGAACCCAATGTGTCATTCATTTTGGAAAACCTGACAAATGAACTATTAAGATAATATCCCTTAACTAATCCCTTCATTTAGGATGCTTGGTTGGTTGCTGTGGTTACACAGTTTTGTTCTGCTTTCCCAGGTGGATGTCCAGTTTTGAGATTTACTCAACAGCTGTCACATCTTTCAGTTTATGGAGCTCAGCTAGGAAACAATTAAGAGTGTCTACAGCTTCCTCTGGTTATAGAAAATGCTAAGATGAACAACGCAATTGCAATTACCTCACAAGTGTATAACATGAAAAATCAGGGCTTGTTTCTTACTCAAATTCTGGACAAGTCTACTTCAAAACTATATTGAACAAAAATATAAAACGCAACATGTAAAGTGTTTGACCCATGTTTCAGGAGCTGAAATAAAAGGTTGCAGAAATGTTTCATAAGGCCACTCTAAAATGTGCAGTTGTTACACAACACAATGCCACAGATGTCTTAAGTTATGAAGGAGCTTGCAATTGGAATGCTGGCTGCAGGAATGTCCACCAGAGCCATTGCCAGTGTAAGCTTTAACTTCCTGACTGATGTCTTGAGATGTTGCTTCAATATACCCACATCATTCTCCCTCCTCATGATGCCATCTTACCTGCAGCAAAGCACCCCTAACAACATGATGCTGCCACCCCCGTGTTTCCCGGTTGGGATGGTGTTCTTTGGCTTGGTCATTATGATGGTCATTATGGCCAAAGAGTTCCATTTTTGTTTCATCAGACCAGAGGACATTTCTCTAAAAAGTACGAGCTTTGTCCTCATGTGCTGTTGCAAACCATAGTCTGGCTTCTTGTATGGCGGTTTTGGAGCAGTGGCTTCTTCCTTGCTGAGTGGCCTTTCAGGTTATGTCGATATAGGACTCGTTTTACTGTGGATATAGATACTTTTGTACCTGTTTCCTCCAGCATCTTCACAAGGTCCTTTGCCGTTGTTCTGGGATTGATTTGCACTTTTCGCACCAAAGTACGTTTATCTCTAGGAGACAGAACGAGTCTCTTTCCTGAGTGGTAATGATGGCTGCGTGGTCCCATGGTGTTTATACTTGCGTGCTGTTGTTTGTACATATGAACGTGTTACCTTCAGGCGTTAGGAAATTGCTCCCAAGGATGAACCAGACTTGTGGAGGTCTACAATTTATTCTCTGACGTCTTGGCTGATTTCTTTTTATTTTCCCATGATGTCAAGCAAAGGGGCCTTGAAATACATCCACAGGTACACCTCCAATTGACTCAAATTGTGTCAATTCGCCTATCAGAAGCTTCTAAAGCCATGACATAATTTTCTGGAATTTTCCAAGCTGTTTAAAGGCACAGCATTTAAACATTACATTTAAGTCATTTAGCAGACGCTCTTATCCAGAGCGACTTACACAGCCAACTTAGTGTATGTAAACTTCTGACCCACTGTAATTGTGATACAGTAAATTATAATGAAATAATCGGTCTGTAAACAATTGTTGGAAAATGTACTCGTGTCATACACAAAGTAGATGTCCTAACCTACTTGCCAAAACTATAGTTCGTTAACAAGACATTTGTGGAGTGGTTGAAAAATTAGTTTTAATGACTCCAACCTAAGTGTAAGTAAACTTCCGACTTCAACTGTAGGTGGGGCTTAGTAACTATGCATAGGTAACAAACAAGCAGCGAGTAGCAGCAGTGTACAAGGGGTGGGGGGGTCAATGTAAATTATCTGGTGGCGATTTTTATGAATTTTTCAACAGTCTAATGGCTTGGGCGTAGAAGCTTTTGAGGAGCCTTTTGGTCCTAGACTTGGCGCTCCGGTACCACTTGCCGTGCGGCAGCAGAGAAAACAGTCTACAACTTGGGTGACTGAAGTCTGACAATTTTATGGGCTTTCCTCTGACACTGCCTATTTATAGGTCCTGGATGGCAGGAAGTTTAGCCCCAGTGATGTACTGGGCCGTTTGCACAACCCTCTGTAACTCCTCACGGTCAGATGCCGAGCAGTTGCCATACCAGGCAGTGATGCAACTATTGATGGTGCAGCTGTCAAACCTTTTGAGGATCTGGGGGCCCATGCCAAATCTTTTCAGTCTCCTGAGGGGGAAAAGGTTTTGTCGTACTCTCTTCACGACTGTCTTGGTATGTTTGGACCATGATAGTTCATTGGTGATGTGGACACCAAGGAACTTGAAACTCTCAACGCGCTCCACTAATGGGGGCCTGTTTGGCCCACCTTTTCCTGTAGTCCATGATCAGCTCCTTCGTCTTGCTCACATTGAGGGAGAGGTTGTTGTCCTGGCACCACACTGCCAGTTCTCTGACCTCCTCCCTATAGGCCGTCTCATCGTTGTCGGTGATCAGGCCTACCACTGTTGTGTCATCAGGAAAATTAATGGTGGTGTTGGATCGTGTTTGGCCACGCAGTCATGGGTGAACAGAGAATACAGGACGGGACTAAGTCCACACTCCTGAGGGGCCCCAGTGTTAAGGATCAGCGTGGCAAACGCGTTAGTGCCTACTCTTACCACCTGGGGGCAGCCCGTCAGGAAGTCCAAGAACCAGTAGCAGAGGGAGGTGTTTAGTCCCAGGATCCTTAGCTTAGTGATGAGCTTCGTGGGCACTATGGTGTTGAACGCTGACTTGTAGTCGATGAACAGCATTCTCACATAGGTGTTCATTTTGTCCAGGTGAGAAAGGGCGGTGTGGAGTGCGATTGTGTCATCTGTGGATCTGTTGGGGCGGTATGCCAATTGGAGTGGGTCTAGGGTGTCCGGGAGGATGCTGTTGATGTGAGCCATGAAAAACCTTTCAAAGCACCTCATGGCTACCAGTGCGAGTGCCAGGGGGCGGTAATCATTTAGGCAGGTAACCTTTGTTTCCTTGGGCACAGGGACTATGGTGGTCTACTTGAAACATGTAGATATTACAGACTCCTTCAGGGAGATGCTGAAAATGTGAGTGAAGACTAGAGGTTGACCGATTAATCAGAATGGCCGATTAATTAGGGCCGATTTCAAGTTAACAACGTTTTTTTACACCTTTATTTAACTAGGTAAGTCAGTTAAAACATATTCTTATTTTCAATGACGGCCTAGGAACGGTGGGTTAACTGCCTCGTTCAGGGGCAGAACGACAGATTTTCCTCTTGTCAGCTTGGGGGATAATCTTGCAACCTTAAAGTGAACTTGTCCTTGTGCACTCCACAAGGAGACTGCCTGTTACGTGAATGCAGTAAGACAAGGTAAGTTGCTAGCTAGCATTAAACGTATCTTATAAAAACAATCAATCAATCATAATCACTAGTTAACTACACATGGTTGATGATATTACTAGATATTATCTAGCGTGTCCTGCGTTGCATATAATCTGACTGAGCATACAAGTATCTAAGTATCTGACTGAGCGGTGGTAGGCAGAAGCAGGAGTGTAAACATTCATTCAAACAGCACTTTCGTGCGTTTTACCAGCAGCTCTTCGTTGTGCGTCAAGCATTGCGCTGTTTATGATTTCAAGCCTATCAACTCCCGAGATGAGGCTGGTGTAACCGAAGTGAAATGGCTAGCTAGTTAGCGCGCGCTTATAGCGTTTCAAACGTCACTCGCTCTGAGCCTGTGGTCGTTTTCCCTTGCTCTGCATGCGTAACGCTGCTTCGAGGGTGGCTGTTGTCGATGTGTTCCTGTTTCGAGCCCAGGTAGGGGCGAGGAGAGGGACGGAAGCTATACTGTTACACTGGCAATACTAAAGTGCCTATAAGAACATCCAATAGTCAAAGGTTAATGAAATACAAATGGTATAGAGGGAAATAGTCCTATAATAACTACAACCTAAAACTTTTTACCAGGGAATATTGAAGACTCATGTTAAAAGGAACCACCAGCTTTCATTATGTTCTCATGTTCTGAGCAAGGAACTTAAACGTTAGCTTTCTTACATGGCACTTTTACTTTCTTCTCCAACACTTTGTTTTTGCATTATTTAAACCAAATTGAACACGTTTCATTATTTATTTGGGGCTACATTGATTTTATTGATGTATTATATTAAGTAAAAACACGTGTTCATTCAGTATTGTTGTAATTGTCATTATTACAAATAAAATAAAAATTGTCCGGTTAATCGGTATCGGCTGTTTTTTTGGTCCTCCAATAAATCGGTATCGGCGCTGAAAAATCATAAATCGGTCGACCTCTAGTGAAGACACTTGACAGTGGGTCCGTTGACCTGTTGAAAGGTTTTGTTCAAATCAGCTACCGAGAGCGTTATCACACAGTCATCCAAAACAGCTGGTGCTCTCGTGCATGCTTCAGTGTTGCTTGCCTCGAAGCAAACATAAAAGGCATTTAGCTTGTCTGGTAGGCACACATCACTGGGCAGCTGCGTCTGGGTTTCCCTTTGTAGTCAGTAATAGTGTTTGAGATGCTCTGGATCGACATGTATTATTGCATGTTCCAGTTCCCACCAATATCCAGCAACTTTGCACAGCCATTGAAGAGGAGATGGACAACATTCCACAGGCCATAATCAACGGCCTGATCAACTCTATGCAAAGGAGATGTGTCGACCTGCATGAGGAAAATGGTGGTATCACCAGATACTGACTAGTTTTCTGATCCACACCCTACTTTTCTTTTAAGGTATCTGTATTACAGTCATGTAAAATCCATAGATTAGGGTCTAATTCATTTATTTCAATTGACTGAATATATGAACTGCAACTCAGTAAAATATTTGAAATTGTTGCGTTTATAGTTTTGTTCAGTATATTTTGCAGATACTTTTACTGTGGTTACTCCTTTGAGAGTTAGACCTAGAGCTGAGCTGGAGCAAAAGCCTGCACACCCAGTAGCTCTCCAGGCGGACGGTTCCCCCGTCCTATCCACTCCCCTTAGTTAATGGAATGGTGGGGATGAGGAAACCAAAAAATGGCAGTACCAACTCACCGGCTTGCTTGGGTACACATTCGAGATGTGACTCTTCAGTTTCTCTACCGTCCAGTTGAGAAAACAGTTTATTGTCTGGTCGTCATACTTCTGGTTGGGGGCCTTGATGACTAAGGTGACGGGACTGTCAACTGCTCCTGGGTCCATGGTTCATATTAATGGGTGTGTCAAGGGGATGGGAAAGGACAGGGCTCACCTCCTACACCTGAGGAGGAAGACTCCTTCAGATCCTCTTAATCATTGTGATCTCAAGTCCAGCTCAGCCAATGACTGTGGTGGACAGGGTATTTTCTCTCTAAAGAGCGGTCATTGGCAGGGAGATGGTGTCCAATCACGATGTAATCCTGGTGGAGAGTGAAGCAACTATGTTTCTTGGGGTTCTGTCAAATAGAGAAAGTGATTAAGACAATGATTCTCAAACAGTTATGAATCTGAACGTTTTGAATGTCCTTACGTGTTGATGTCATAAGGTGAATGCACCAATTTGTAAATCGCTCTGGATAAGAGCGTCTGCTAAATGACTTAAATGTAATGTTAAATGTTGTGGTACTAACTAGGCTACTCAAATGTATTGACATGCAGAGATTGACAGTCTCTGGAATTGTTTATGTTAATTTATCATTAAAAAAGGGATATTGGCTAGCTAGCTAATACTTTTAAATGCTTTTATAATGTAATCAATGAGTGAGACACAGCCAGTCCTGATGATTACTATGTACTCCTATGTATGGCCAGTTGAAGAAAATATTAGTGCTCAAGAGCGTAGTCAGCATGACTATATTCAACAGACAAGTCGCGGATAAACATAAACACAGACACTAGCTCTCTGACACCCCTGACCTAGCTAGCAACAATTCAGGGGGAGACATTCCAGTCTTCAGAACACCTGTCGCGTTGCGTCATACAGCCGTCAAAACGAGCCATCCAGCCAGATACTAGTTAGCGACCTACTTGTTTATTGTTTACACTAACCACCAAAACTAGTCCATGTAGAAAGTAATTGTATTATGTTAACATATCTGACAAATATACGTTCGTTTTACGAGTGCTGTGCTATCAAAGCTCCAGAGATTAGTGTTGCTAGTTAGCTAGCTACCTATTAGCCAAGCTAACATTACGTTAGCATATCGTGAAATGCTGGTTTGCTACTTCTCTTGATAATACGAACGACGTGACAGTATCGGGGACAAGAGGTTTATTCATACACAACGTTAACTTACTTTAGATTATTTGAGTATTTTCGACCCCTTTTGACTGCTCCTTCCCAGTTCGACAGTTATTTTTGGTGAGTCGGGTGTAATACCGGAAACTACGTCATAATATTCCACTGACAGCTAATGGGTACCAGTCATAGAGATAGATAGAGGACACTATATAATTAACTCACGGGTGTTAGTCGTCCACCGAAAGTATTTGTAAATATATTTGAAATATTGTTGAGAAATGTAAATTTTGTCAATCTGGGAAATAATCAATTGAGCATTTGTTTTTCCAATGTGTGTATAAAACATGTTCTGGGTGGATCTTCTGATTTGGTAGGGACATCCATCTGCAAGCTTGTGCTGTTCTTTTTGTTTTTGATAGTGCAAGATTCTCAACTACCGACAAGTACGTGATGAATTTCATTATAATTCTTACTAATTCTTCTTAAATGTATTAAATTGCCCCCCCCCCCCTCATCAACCTACACACAATACCCCATAATGGCAAAGCAGAAACAGGTTTTTAGAAATTTTTGCAAATGTAGAAAAACTTTTTTTTTCAATGAAATATACATTTACATTATTCAGACCCTTTACTCAGTACTTTGTTGAAGCACCTTTGGAAGTGATTACAATCTTCAGTCTTCTTGGGTATGACGCTACAGTCTTGGCACACCTGTATTTGGGGAGTTTATCCTATTCTTCTCTGAAGATACTCTCAAGCTATGTCAGGTTGGATGGGGAGCTTTGCTGCACAGCTATTTTCAGGTCTCTCCAAAGATGTTAGATTGGGTTCAAGTCCGGGCTCGGTCTGGGCCACCCAAGGACATTCAGAGACTTGTCCTGAAGCCACTCCTGTGTTATCTTAGCTGTGTGTTTAGGGTAGTTGTCCTGTTGGAAGGTGAACAGATGGTGGCAGACATTTTTTTTTGGTAACCTTCCCCAGATCTGTGACTTGACACAATCCTGTCTCGGCGCTATTATCCTCAGCATAAATGAAATATCTTATAGAATTCTACAGTCTGGCCACACAGCAATGTTGTTTGTAATTTACAGATTTTTTTTACCATGTCAATGTTTTGACTGAATAGCTGAATAGGGCCATAAATTCACTCCATTGTTTTTGTGTGACAGTGCTCTCTTTCCAGGGGCTGAAATTACATTTTAATTCCATCAAGTCAGGAGATAAATTGAAATGTAAGAATGAAAAGTGTCATTCCTTTTCAATGAGAACGTTTTCCATTTTGGAACTGGAATTTAAATTTGCTTTCACTGGGTGTCATGGAGGACAGGTATGTTTATCAGGAGGGGCAAAGAGCCCGGATCTCAATCCCATTGACCATGTCTGGGACCTGTTGGATCAGAGGGCTAGGGCCATTCCCCCAAGAAATGTCCGGGAACTTGCAGGTGCCTTGGTGGAAGAGTAGGGTATCAACTCACAGCAAGAACTGGCAAATCTGGTGCAGTCCATGAGGAGGAGATTCACTGCAGTACTTAATGCAGCTGGTCGCCACACCAGATACTGAGTGTTAATTCTGATTTTGACCCCCTCCTCTGTTCAGGGACACATTCCATTTCTGTTAGTCACATGTCTGTGGAACTTGTTCAGTTTATGAATCTTGTTATGTTCATGCAAATATTTACACATGTTAAGTTTGCTGAAAATTAATGCAGTTGACAGTGAGAGGACGTTTCTTTTTTTTCTGAGTTTATCACGGAGCTCTACGGAGAGTTCATTGGACGTCATGGTATAGCTTCTGCTCTGACATGCACTGTCAACTGTGGGACTTTTTATATAGACAGGTGTGGTTCTTTCTAAATCATGTCCAAACAATTCAATTGGCCACAGGTGGACTCCAAGTTGTAGTGATATCTCAAGTATGATCAAAGGATGCACCTGGGCTAAATTCAGGCAGAATTTGTTTGGGGGGATAAGTCAAGGGGTATGAATATTTTCTGAAAC
Organism: Oncorhynchus gorbuscha; assembly: GCF_021184085.1. NCBI lineage: Eukaryota > Metazoa > Chordata > Actinopteri > Salmoniformes > Salmonidae > Oncorhynchus > Oncorhynchus gorbuscha. Next base: position 65,735,445 of record NC_060187.1, on the reverse strand, counting down.
CACGGTGACTATCTTAGCTAGCTTCTTTACATCGATTTGATTCAGTCAAGACAGGCACTACCAGGTGGTATGATAGATGACAATCTACAAGTTTATCTAACAAGCGCCAGACTGTATAGCCACTCTCTCCCTCCCATGTAAAACTCACCGGCCCCTGCCCATCACACTGCTGCAATCAAGCGGCACCTAAGTCGTGCAGCAAGCCAGTTCCCAAGTTGAGACAATGTTTATTTTTTATTTTTTTAAGTGTACATGTATTTTGACCATTCGGATATCTGAAGAAATGTCATGATATTCGAATCAAGATAAAAATAAAAATACATCTCATCCCTAGAATAGGGTGCATTTCGGGCACATCCCTTGTTTCCAACTCTTTTATTTTTTATTTTATCTTCTGAATTTAAATGGAATTGACCCCAACCCTGCAATGGGTGATACAGTCCTTTTGAGAGCACTAAATGTAATGGAAGGTTATGTTTGTTGAATAGTAATGTAAATCCCCTCAGATTTTTGGGGGTCAGCTAAACTGCTTAACAGACTAGGCCTAAGTAATGGGCCAAGAACCATGCTTCGTCGTGTATCCTCAACTTGCCTATGTTCATCATTTGTCAGAAAGCAATATGATGCAACACATCCATCCCATTGTTGCCATTTGTATCTGTCCGATATAAATCAAGATCAAAACAAATGGCATTAAACAATTCCTCAAAACACCGAAAGTGATATTGAGACTAATTGATCATGAGTAATTCGTATAGAACTTTTCCAAGTGCCTCAAGGTGGTCTTTCTCTTGTCCCAGATGCGGTTAAAGAAACTTCGGTGGCACAACCGTATCCTGAAAACACGTGACCCTCTCATCCTGTCCCTGGGCTGACGTCGCTTCCAGACCATCCCCCTGTACCACATCGAGGACCACAACGGGCGCCACCGCCTGCTCAAGTACACACCGCAGCACATGCACTGTGGTGCCACCATCTGGGGTGAGAGCAGTAATGCGGCTGTAGTTTTAGTATATGTTAGTTATTTGATTCAGGTGGCACCTTTTTCCTCCATTGCAACTATTCATCAGAGGGCTGTATCACATAGCATGATCACTACATTAACTAGCTAAATTTAATGCACATTCAGATATAGCTCTTGATTATCTGGTTCCTTAAAGAAGACAAGTTGTAAAATGTTGATGGTGTCGATCTGGTTATACCATGCCTATAGAACTACATATCTCTATGAAGTCAGAAATATTAAGTTATTTCAGTAAACTTACTAAATGACATGCTCCCCTGGTCAGAATGACATGGATCCTAAATTAACTTACGTGTTAGAATATAGGTCAAATAATGAATAAAATATGAACCTTGTCCTTCTCTGCTGTGTTCCCAGGTCCCATCACACCTCAGGGCACTGGCTTCCTGGTTGTTCAGTCAGTCGCAGGAACTAAGGTAAGAATCACAGAGGCAGGCCACAAAGGAAATAATTACATGTAATCCTTTTACACTTGTGGGAATTGGGCTATATGTATAGTTTTAAATTGAAATGTTTCTTACAGCTGAAATATAATATGCATATTGCATAACCATGTTAGAAATTGAAAGGGAACAGGTTGGAGATTGTGGCATTTATTAGACCAAAGGTGAGGACAACAGTTATCTGACACAAGACTGAATCCCAACATTACATTGTTGATACTGTTAGGTTCTAAATAAACAGAGTAAAAAAATTAACGGACACTTAGTAAAGCTCAAACCTAGTTTATTCACCCACTGGGTCATACAGCTGCATAAAACAAATAACATTCACATCTCACTGGTATATAACCCTTTCTCTTATGCTGAGCCCCTCCTTACACATATGAACAGCCAATACACCTCTGTTGCTATCCAGAAGATTGGTGATAGGTTCTTCCTCACTTCATCTAACCTGACCTCCGCCCAAATTCCTCACTCCTCCCCAACTCACGGCTAACATGTTGACTCGTACCAGACCGTGGTTCTTCTCCTCCCGTAGGATCCCTGATGACTAACAATAACATATCCTGACAGAATGTAAACGTTCTACATTCCCCTCTCTCCTTGTGATACGGTTAAGGATATTTCTATTTTCAAGTTTAGAAGTCAGAACCCATCAATACTCTCTGCATGTTACATGTACTGTACTTTTTGCAGCATTTGTTGATAATGAAATCTGAAAATACTGCATACATTCAGAAACATAATAACCCAAATTTACCATGAATATTCTTATCAGCCACATACAGTGCATTCGAAAACTATTCAGACCCTTTGACTTTTTCCACATATTACTATGTAAAATGCCCATCAATCTACACACAATACCCCATAATGACAAAAGAAAAAGCTTTTTTAGACATTTTTAAAAAATACATGAAATGACACATTTACTTAAGTATTCAGACCCTTACCTCGGTACTTTGTTAAAGCGCCTTTAGCAGCGATTACAGCCTCAAGTCTTCTTGGGTATGACGCTACAAGCTTGGCACACCTGTATTTGGGGAGTTCTCTGCAGGTCCTCTCAAGCACTGTCAGGTTGGATGTGGAGCGTTGCTGCACAGCTATTTTCAGGTTTCTCCATAGATGTTCGATCGGGTTCAAGTCTGGGCTCTGGCTGGGCCACTCAAGAATATTCAGAGACTTGTACCAAAACCATTCCTGCATTGTATTGGCTGTGTGCTTAGGGTCGTTGTCCCGTTGGAAAGTGAACCTTCACCCCAGTCTGACGTCCTGAGCACTCTGGGGCAGGTTTTCATCAAGGATCTCTCTGTACTTTGCTCCATTAATCTTTTCCTCATTCCTGACTAGTCTTCCAGTCCCTGCCACTGAATAACATCCCCACAGCATGATGCTGCCACCACCATGCTTCACCTTGGGGATGGTGCCAGGTTTCCTCCAGACGTGACTCTTGGCATTCAGGCCAAAGAGTTGGTTTCATCAGACCAGAGAATCTTGTTTCTCATGGTCAGAGTCCAAACGGCTGTCATGTGCCTTTTACTAAGGAGTGGCCTGATTGGTGGAGTGCTGCAGAGATGGTTGTCCTTCTGTCAGAGTAACCATCGGGTTCACCGGTCCCGTCATCTCCCTGACCAAAGCCCTTCTCCCCCGATTGATCAGTTTGGCCAGGCGGCCAGCTCTAGGAAGAGTCTTGGTGGTTCCAAACTTCTTCCGTTTAAGAATGATGGAGGCCACTGTATTTTTTGGTACACTTCTCCAGATCTGTGCCTGGACACAATCCTGTGTCTGGGCTCTATGGTCCATTCCATCGACCTAATGGCTTGGTTTTTGCTCTGACATGCACTGTCAACTGTGGGACGTTATATAGACAGGTGTGTGCCTTTACAAATAATTTCCAATCAATTGAATTTACCACAGGTTGACTCCAATCAAGTTGGAGAAACATCTCAAGGATGATCAATGGAAACAGGATGCACGTGAACTCAATTTCGAGTCTCATAGCAAACGGTCTGAATACTTAAGGTATTGTTTTATTTTTATACATTTGCAAACATTTCTGATTACCTGTTCACTTTGTCATTATGGGTTAGTGTGTAGATTGAAAAATGTTTTATTTAATCAATTTTAGAATGAGGCTGTAATGTCACAAAATGTGGAAAAAGTCAAGGCGTCTGAATACACTGTTTAGTCAAAACAATGACGAGGTGTAACTGGTGTCTCCAAGTGTCTACACACCTCTCTGTAACTGCGTTCTTCGTTTGTCGAAAGAGAGTCGGACCGAAATGCAGCGTGGTTGTTACTCATGTTCTTTAATGAATGAATCGCGATACATGAAATAACTTATACAAATACAAAACAACACACGGAACGTGAAAACTAATTACAGCCTATCTGGTGAACACTACACAGACACAGGAACAATCACCCACGAAATACACAGTGAAACCCCGGCTACCTAAATATGGTTCCCCATCAGAGACAACAAGAATCACCTGACTCTGATTGAGAACCCCCTCAGACAGCCAAGCCTATACTAGACACACCCCTAATCAACCACAATCCCAATGCCTACAAAAACCCCAATATGACAATATAATAAACCCATGTCACACCCTGGCCTGAACAAATAATAAAGAAAACACAAAATACTAAGACCAAGGCGTGACACTCTCCAAAGTGTGCACAGTTCCTAAGTAATTTCAATGCACTTTCATTACTCAAGGAAAGAGCCTTAAACTATTAGGTGCTTTTTTGAGCTCTCCTTGCTGTGCTGTTGAGGAAGTGAAGTAAGCACACTTGTAGTTTTTTGTTTGGAACACAGTCTTGCATCCTAACCATCACACAATTACTGTTTACGCAATCCAAAAACGGTCCATTATAAATCCCAATCTGAGTCTGCTGAGCATCATTTGAAAGCTTATTCTATTGTCAAAATGACTAGCTCAGATACAATCTCAGTGTTAGGCTTTCACAAGAAACAGTCATTTTGGTGAGTATAATGGAGTTGGGTGCGTGTTCTGCTGCAAATTTTCTTCACAATACGACAAACAGGCTCATTCTATTCCAAACAACTCATGGTATTGATGCCTTGTCATTCTTGTAACTGTCCATCAAACATGGTGATCATTAACGTTGGTAATGTAAATTACATTAGTTTTATAATATGGGAATGTGGAGTGTGATTGGCTTGTATGACATCAGTGCATTACGGACCACAAAGGAATCCCTAGCCGTGATCTGCCCAACGATGCCTCTCTACAAGACAAACTCAATGCATTTTATACAGGCTTCAACAACACAGAGCCCTTCTCGAGGGCCCCTACTAATCCAGAGGACACATTAACTCAATCATCCCAGACACCCTGGACCCATTACAATTTGCATAGTTACAATTTGCATAGTGCCCCAACAGATCCACTGACAACGCAATGTCAATTGCACTCCATTTGGCTCTTTCCCACCTAGAAAAAAGGAATGCACACTATGTGAGGACATTGTTCATTGACTACAGCTCAGCGTTCAACATCATAGTGCCCTCCAAGCTCAGGACCTTGGAACTGAACACCCCCCTCTGCAACGAGGCGATGAGACAGCCTACAGGGAGGTGGTCAGAGACTTGTCCGTGTGAGACCAGGACATAAACCTCAACGTCAGCAAGACCAAGGATCTGATCGTGAACTTCAGGAAGGAGGGGTGAGTGCAGATCCACATTGACAAGTAAAGGGTCAAGAGCTCGGTATTCACATCACTGAGGACTTAACACCAGCACAGTCATAGAGAATGAACGGCATTGCCTCTTCTCCCTCAGGAGGCTGAAATTATCTTCTGGGAGGACATGCATGCCTGGCAGTGTCTGAGAAAGGCCTGAAAAATTGCCAAAGACTCCAATCACCCGAGACATGGACTGTTCTCCGTGCTCACGTCCGGCAGACAGTATCGGTGAATCAAGGCTCAGACCAACAGACTTAATAAACAGCTTCTATATCAGACTGTTAAATGGCTAAACTGCTTCACCCTGCTGTTCATTGATTGCCACTACCTTTTATCTATCTATTTTATCCTGCTACCGGTTACTATTACTCTTGTTTACATGTATATTACCATAAGTATTTATATATTCTTGCTACCAGTCACTTTTCAGCCCTGTTTACATGTACAGTGCCTTCAAAGTATTCACACTTTAACTTTTTCCACATTTTGTTGTTACAGCCTGAATTTAAAATTGATCAAATTTAGATTTGTCATACACATACACACAATACCCCACCAAAGATGGCTCAATACGTACTTACACGTATTACACCAAAGATGGCTCAATACGTACGTACACGTATTACACCAAAGATGGCTCAATACGTACGTACAAGTATTACACCAAAGATGGCTCAATACGTACGTACACGTATTACACCAAAGATGGCTCATTTGCATTTGTCCAGAGTAACCTACCGTACACAGTATGGGTTACTTCTAGTAGGATCTTTTTAAGTTTTCTGTTCTCTTACAGACCAGTTTCCGCATCGCAGCTACAGGAGTTGTCCTTGACTTGGACAAATCTGTGACCATAGTCAAAAAGCTCAAGCTGATTGGCTACCCATACAAGATCTACAAGAACACATCCTTCATCAAGGTAGGATGCACCTCATAGCACTACTGACACACCATAGTTCAGCTACAATATATTTACTTTGTGGTAGATATTTGTTATTCTGTTGTAGAACAGGATAACAGAAATAATCTAACACTATGCACCAACTGTGTGTAAGTAATGGTTTATGAATGTATTAATATCAAATTATTGGTTCACAGCAAAGCTGTGAAACCTATTGTTCTATGAATTCTTATTATATTTTTTTCCTTGACATGGTCAAATAAGTGGATTTTTTTCATCTAATTTGGCACACAGAAACTAGAGGCCATGAGTAACTTGGTCAAAATGAATGGCACGATTGACCTCCATCACACTGTTTGACCTAGAGACTTGAAACGGTTGTTGTCTTTCCTCAAGTTGAACAAATTTGCCTCAAGGTCCCATAAGGTCTGTCGGGATAGATATCCCTCCATCTTGGACATTTTGGAAAAACGTATTCTCAATAACCATGAATCCAAATAACACCAAATGATGTATGTATGCCCATGGTATCTCTTAACTTAGTTTGAGAAAAGCTAAGGGATTGGTTAAGAAATGGCTGGGTTATTGATCAATTAGGAAATACTTTAAACTTTTTATGGTCATTACCATGATGAACCATGTTTATTTTGGAATTTAATTTCCTTGTGTTTTTAATATCTCATTTAACAATGAAGATTTTTTATGATTAAGCATAGTTAAAAAAAGTTAATGGACTAAGTCAGATTCACTCCAAATGTGGTCTTTGGACCGATCACAATAGTCCCTAAAGAAAGATAAAATCATGTTGATGCATTCAAAGATGGCCACACTACACCAGTGGATGCATAATAGCACTAATATGCTAAAAAAAAAAACTTATTTTTTAAAATGTCATGAACCAGATTTTACGTGTCCATTTTAGCCACTGTAAATCCACTCCGCAGTGGCCTATCAATTTGAAACTTAATCGCTATCACGGACTTCCCTGAGATGAAACGCACTGTATTTGGTATTGATATCTCAAAAAACAAGGAAACTATTGACTTATTATTTGCATATGTATCGCTAATACTTAAATCCTCTGCAATCATCTTCTCCTCATGAACCATCAGATTCACTCCAGATTTTGTATTTCGACTCATTACATCAGTCTTCAATGGGTAATTGTTGTTGTTGTTTCTGCATTCATATGGCTGTACTGTACCAATAGACGCACGTTAGCACATATGCTAATGCTAAAAAATACTTTACAAATCTTCTTATGAACCAGAAATCAGATTGACTCCAGATTTGGTATATAGACGTGTTGGTTGTTTAGCAACAAAACTGACACATGCGCTGCTATGGGCTTAGATTGTCGACAACATGTAAACTATATTTCTTCTCCAATGTTTAGTCTCTCAAAAACATTGTTACAGTTGTTGGTTAGCTAGCTAGTCAATTTTAGCCATTTTAGTGTTGACTTGAAGTCAGTCTAAACACCTCAAAACAATACATGGTATCAAGAACAAGATTAAACTAGCTGAAACGAGTCACTTACGATTCCCCACATAGCAGTTTCTTGACATTGTTGGTAGCTATCTGGCCATCCAGAATCACAACTCAAGCTTCTGCCCCATTGATGTGTGCACATGGGTTAGCTGACAAAGTCACAAACTATCTAATGAATTTGAGAATGATTAGTTGCTGCACTCAAAGTCAACCACACTACATGGCCCTTATAGCCCTGGTGTGATAAGAACGGAACCGATGAACATGGGGCTATGAAATGTGGGGTGTGAACCTTATGTTTCTGTCCTTATAAGTTGTGTGAATATAAAGTCAGTTCAGCCCTACTACTCTGAGTATGAATGAGACTAAGGTCCACCCCCAAAAATCTGAAAAACGTGAGCTTTACACTTCTGTTTTGTTCCCAGGGGATGTTCAACACCGTGCTGGAGGTGGCGAAATTCGAAGGGGCTTCCATCCGAACTGTCAGTGGGGTCAGAGGTCAAATTAAGAAGGCCCTGTCAACGCCGGCGGGAGCCTACAGAGCCACGTTCGAAGACAGGCTGCTGATGAGTGGTGAGCAACTGGCGCAGTCTAGAGCATTTCATAGTCCCAAAAACAACCCGTAGCCCCCTCACCCTACCCTCTATGAGCTTGTGGAGATCTGAAGGCTTGGATAGGTGAAAGTAATATGGTGAAAATTCCAGTAGTGGTAGGATTTACTCAATTTGACAAATGTATGAATTGCCTGCAGCAGATTGTTCCTACTGTGTTGGTTGCACATGTAATGGAAACTTCTATGGACGTTACAGTAATTTGCACGGAATACTGCCTTTATATTCCTAGCTAGTACTTCTGGTTGTGTTTACACATTGCGTCCCTGTAATCCTGTTTCATGTTGTTCATTACTCTTGTGTGTAGATGTTTGTAGATATTGGTTACCTGTGCTCCTAGTATATGTTATTTAGTGCTGTCCCCGACTAAAAAAATATTGGAAGACCGAAAGTCGTCTCGTCTGTTCTTTTCACCAATCGATTGGTCAAAATTTGAAACCGTGTATTTTTCAATATATAGACACACTCTATATGCTTTTAATAACATCAACTATATATGCATTGAGCTTGTCTGATGCTTTAAACTCACTCTTTGATGAAATAAGAAGTAAGACACATGACTCGAGGGAGCCAGAGATCAAGATAACCAGAAGAACCTTAACCTGACCAGACCATCCTCCTCCCGCTCCTACTGGCTTTTACAGATTCTGCCATTATTCTCCCGAAGTTGCCGGTAATGGGCTGTATCAGGAGTTAGCAAACTTTCTCAAGTGGAATACAAATGTATCTTACCATTTCTACTGATCTGTATGCCAGCTATGGTTTTCATATGTACATTTTCGTGGAACAGTTTCATTTTATTTATAATAATGTCTTCGTATCTCTAAATCATTGTCATGTGGTTAATCAAAATTCTATCCAAATGAAAATGATTCACCTAAAAAGTAACTTCTGCCATTGACAATTATGTAAAAATAGCCTATAAAGCCAACAAATAAAAACTTTGCTGCCTGCAGGTAGAAAATAATCCTGTTAAAAATAAATATCCTATAAATCACGCGTGGCCTTTCTGCAACGAATTTGAAACATTGTATTAAGTTAGGTCCGGCCTGAAGCGCCTTGCAATTTTGTATAAAATATTCTGGGCACGGTTGCCATGTCTAGACTTGACAGTTCATGCAGCTTTAGTATTCTGATCATAGAGTTCTGTTCACGGAATTCTGTACGCGTGCATCTACCACCTACATTTAAACGTGTCCGGATTCCCTATTCCCGCGCTATATTCACACCGGCAAAATATGGTAGCACAACAACTGATGGCAGTAGATAACTATTGTAGCTAGCTGGCTAGTATTTGAGGCCAGCAAACACGTTACTCACACACTAGGAACGTATTTACTCCAACGTTATAATGAAAAGGTGCCTCGGTCCCAGAACAGAAGTATTCTTGAGACTGTACCCACTGTATGAGCTTTCTGTAGCCTGATTGCATCCAGACTGAGTAGAAATTTACATTTACATTTAAGTCATTTAGCAGACGCTCTTATCCAGAGAAATCTGCACACAATGCAGCCTGACCTCCTTCTGAAGTGGTCAGTTTGATCTAAACACAATCGGACCAAAAAGCAACTTTTGTGCATCTAGACCAGTCTTTTCAATGTGGTCTTTTGTATTCTGATAGCAGAAGTCAAATGTACGTGTCAAGTGTAGACACGACCAGAGTTTCCCGCGCCAGTGAGCTCAGCACAGGAATTGTCATTCTCAGTGGATGTAAAAACAGACTTTGTTTGAGGTGAACAAAACATTACTTTGAGACGCTCCACAGCTCATTAGTGGTGGTGCGTTAAGCCAATCAGAAATACTAACAGATCCCCAAATGGGTACATTTATGTCAACAAGCCAATACGCCTACATCTATGTGTAATCAGGTACGCATCCTTAATCAACATTGACAGGAGCGCTCCAAACAAAAGACAATGACTAAATTGTCAAAACTCATAAATGGAATGAAATAAACCAAAACTTGTTTCTCAAGTGTAGCAAAGGTTGTGCCCTCTGCAAACAGTGTTCACTCTGACAATGATTAGTCTCGGCTTCCGCAATGGATTAGTTCACTGAGAAATATATCTATATTTGCTACTGTTCGACTAAAACAAATCTGTCGCTCAACCGCCTATCGGCCAAACAATCGACCAGTCGAATAATTGGGGTCAGCCATAATGTTAATAATTACTCTTGTTCATGTGTGTAGACATTGTGTTCCTGCGCTCCTGGTACCCGGTGTCAGTCCCTCAGCTCTACAACACCGTGACCTCCCTGCTGATGCCAGCGGGCCAGAAGGACAGTTGGTCGGGCATGAGGACGGTGGGGCCAGCTGAAACACGACCTGGGGGTCCGCAACAAGCCCAACACAGACTCACTGTACAAGGTAAGGCCAGACCGACGAGGTGGCAGCCAGAATACGTAGAGAAAAAAGGAATGTCCGCTCACTGTTTTGCTGCTCCCAAACATGACCCTAAGTCTAAACCTAACCATAACCCTAGCCAACAGTTACATATCAACAGATAGTTTAACCATCTGTAGATGAACGATAGGGGACTATCCAAATAGTGTAACCTGATCTTTTGATGAAGCTCAATTGATTAAATATGAAGGCAGTTAGACTATCAACCATTTGTTCACAAAAGGGGTGTTTTTATTAGGTATTTGGGGTGAATAACGTAAGACATTTGGTAAGTTAAAATGGCGCATAGCAAAACATAACACCACACAAATCCATTTATGGGTACATTTCCTACTTCCTGCCAATCCGAGAACTCAGATGGAATGTGTGCAGTGCATTAACACCCGGGACCAGAGCTATACTATATCACTAGCTCTGGTCCAGGGCGTTAGTGCACTGCACACATATCAGTCTGCACATTAGCTCTGGTCCAGGATGTAGTGTGCTGCACGCATATCATCTGAGCCACTACGTATCGTAGTGGCCGACATTGGGAAAGTATTCAGGATTAATTTAGTTTTTTAACACCTTTTGGATACAATGTTAATTTCCTACTTGTAGTGATTTTTCACCGAAAATGTACAACCAAGCAACCACTGTTGCTTGTGCTTTTAGCTTCCACCTTAATATATTGGCTACGCTAGCTAGCTGACTACTTCCCTCGCCGTAGGGTTAAAGGATCTGTGGGAAAGCTGTGCTGGGCAGGCGGGGGCGAAGGACACTGTCACGGTGTTGTGAAACACCTGCTTGCCATGAGTGCTCTCCCCACTAGACTATCACGCGGTGACATCCAGATGGTTACCAATATAGTTATTTCTCATCGGAATAAAAAAAAACTTGTTCGCTAACATCAGAAACACTGTGATACAGCTGCCCAGTGGGAGGCACCTCGATACAACACCGGTCATCACTGGTCATTTGGCACAGGCTTGTTGTTGTGCATCCCAAGGCATGTCACTGTGACATCCATCGTGACCAATATTACAAGTTTATTTCTCGCTCGCCCATTAGAATAAACATATCTCTTTAACTAGCGCCCAGGATTTAATGTCTGTTTGATGTTTACAACATCCGCAGAGTACGACCCTGCCTCACACAGGAAGCGGCGCAGGTCCTAATCCAGGCACTTGTCATCTCCCGTCTGGATTACTGCAACTCGCTGTTGGCTGGGCTCCCTGCCTGTGCCATTAAACCCCTACAACTCATCCAGAACGCCGCAGCCCGTCTAGTGTTCAACCTTCCCAAGTTCTCTCACGTCACCCCGCTCCTCCGCTCTCTCCACTGGCTTCCAGTTGAAGCTCGCATCCGCTACAAGACCATGGTGCTTGCCTACGGAGCTGTGAGGGGAACGGCACCTCAGTACCTCCAGGCTCTGATCAGGCCCTACACCCAAATAAGGGCACTGCGTTCATCCACCTCTGGCCTGCTCGCCTCCCTACCACTGAGGAAGTACAGTTCCCGCTCAGCTCAGTCAAAACTGTTCGCTGCTCTGGCTCCCCAATGGTGGAACAAACTCCCTCACGACGCCAGGACAGCGGAGTCAATCACCACCTTCCGGAGACACCTGAAACCCCACCTCTTTAAGGAATACCTAGGATAGGATAAAGTAATCCTTCTCACCCCCCTCCCCCCTTAAAATATTTAGATGCACTATTGTAAAGTGGTTGTTCCACTGGATGTCATAAGGTGAATGCACCAATTTGTAAGTCGCTCTGGATAAGAGCGTCTGCTAAATGACTTAAATGTAAATGTAAATGTTTGACATATGTGAAACCGAAGGCAACTTTCCACACTGCGTGGACAGTAAAGTTTCTAATTTCACCACCTGTGCTGTTGGTGGCGTTTACACTCCATCTTCTCTGGCACCATTTGACATCCGTCCTCAGCTCCAATGTCTCACAGCGTCTGTAGTATGAAAAGGTATCTGCTGAAGCAAGACTATTGGTCTGATTGGATTCTGAACCTCAGACCTAATCCTTGACCCTTTCTCCCCTCTTGGCAGCCGGTGGTGCGAGCGCAGCGCCACTTCAACAAGCTGCACATCCCCCGGGAGCTGCAGAAGGTATTGCCCTTCAAGAGCAAGCCCAAACAGGACCAGCCCAAGGACCTCCAGAGGCCCGCTGTCATACGGGAGCCCCACGAGAGGAAGGTAAGGGTCTCCTTAAGGAAACGATAATGAAAAATCCCATTGGATTCTGGGATGTTTGTCAGATTTACTAATTCTCTTTATCTCTGATGTACTAATATGCTGTGAAAGCGAAAAACATAAATCACCACCTTAGTTTATCAGAAACCGGACTGGCCGAGATGCAGACTTTTGTTCTAGCCCAGCACTAACACATTTGATTCAACAAATGTTGGTCTAGATGATCTAAATCTGTGTAAAAGCTGGGCTGTAACAAAAACCTACACACTGTCGCCACCCCATAATATGTGGTGGGCACACACACACACCAATAACGGTATATATGAATGGACAAAGCCATTGATCACAGGATGCCATTCATTCCTATGTGAAGACTCCATAGCACATTGAAGCCAAATTTAAGTCGGTTAGGTTACAGTGCTGCTCCCTCATTGAGTAACTCCAGTTGAAGGACGACCCAGGTACTGCAGGCTGCCATTAGCAACTAATTTCTTCTGTGTGAAATTTTAAAATAGTTTCAAAGAGATACAACTGGTGTATTAAAGTAATTATTGGTACCATGATTGTCTTAGAATTTGATTTTTTACAGTAAGATGGACCATGAAGACTACCATTTTTTTCTGCCAACAATGCCTGCAGTACCGCGATCAGCCTCGAACATTTGTGGCGTCAATGACTGCCCCTGACACACACACACACACACACACACACACACACACACACACACACACACACACACACACACACACACACACACACACACACACACACACACACACACACACACACACACACACACACACACACACACACACACACACACACACAGGAATGACACTGCATTTGAAATCTGAGCACGTGCTCTCTCTTGTCCACCAGGTGGCGGCGCTGCTCAACGCGCTGAGCACGGTGCACAACTACAAGAGCAAGAAAGTGCACACAGTGCAGCACGCTAAGCACAAGGACTTCCTGCGGCAGCGGAGCAAGGCGGAGGAGGACAAGCTCAAGAGGCAGAAAGAGGCGAAGAAGAAGCTTTACCGTATGATGGGCCAGAAGGAGAAGAAGAGTCAGAGGTCCAGTCTCAAAGGGGCGCCGCAGGATGACTGATTTTAAATCAATATGCCTCTTAAAGACCAGTGTAATAACTTTTTGGCCTACCAATGTATTGGAATAACCCTGTTTAAGCATAATCTGTTGTGCTGCAGTGGAGTAGGGGGAAATTAGTGATATTTTGGCAATTAAACTTATTGTTTACTTCCCTAGTCAGAGAAACTCATTCATGGATACCATTTCTATGTCTCTGCATACAGTATGAAGAAAGGATTAGGGAAGCTGATCCTAGATCTGTACCTAGGCAAGTCTTCACCCAGAGCGTTATAGCGCTATAGAGCCCCACAGCGGAGGTGTCATAATACCCTAGTGGTCTAACAGGGTAATGGTAATCGTTTTTCCACCATTCATTTTCCCATAAGGAATTTTAGAAACACTTAAAATAAGGGCTGTGTTTTGTGTAGGCTTAACCTGGTCGACGTTTTGATATCATACAAGGTGATTTATCAATATATTCGGCTCTATATACTCTGATTCTAAAATGCTAATTAGACCTCATGCAAGACTAAAAATCCCTGCAAGATCCTGCACGTCATCTCTAGCTGACATCTTTGCTAACAGGTATTGTGTCAATTTAAAACTTGCACAAGACAGCTCACAGAAGTGTCAATTGTGAAGACATGTATTCATTACTAAATGTAGCTAACATTAGATAGTTAATCCAGAGATTCTTACTTTTGCCACTGTTCGGCAGTCTCGTTCAGATCATCGTGGCATTTAGTTCTTTATGATGGCCACATTAGTGTTTCAATTCTAATATATTGATAAATTCTAATATATTGATGAAAGCCACCATGTCCTAGACTTGATAGATTTACATGGTTATCAAAATATCACTCCAGGATAAACCTACATGAAACACGGCCGTTATTATTTTCTAAAACCCCTATGGGGGAAAATGAATTGGTCGAAAAGCGATTGGAACCATTTCCTTGTTTGACCGCTAGGTTTTCTGGGTATGAAGACTCAACCTAGGGTACTTTAAAGTCAGATACAAAAGAGTCCTCTGTCTCTATGGCCTGTTGTCATACATCTGCCCTCTCATTGGCTAGAATGGTCCCATCTGATCTCACCTCCTCCCACCTGCCTTCCATCTTTGAGAACATGTATTTTCATTGTTAGTGGTCACTCGTATATAGATTAACACAGGCTAAGGAGATCTTACACGTTTTTGTTCTGAGATAGTCAGTTAACATGACCTTAATGAATGCCTTTTGTGCTTGTTGTGATTACATGAATGCTTCAAAGTTCAAAAAGTGACGTTAGCTAATGAACATATTCTCATAGAATAAAATGTGTAAAATCGAAGCCTGTGTTTACGGTATAATTTTTCACTGTTTATCTAAAAAATATATATATACACTGCTCAAAAAAATAAAGGGAACACTAAAATAACACATCTTAGATCTGAATGAATGAAATATTCTTGTTAAATACTTTTTTCTTTACATAGTTGAATGTGCTGACAACAAAATCACACAAATTATCAATGGAAATCCATTTTATCAACCCATGGAGGTCTGGATTTGGAGTCACACTCAAAATTAAAGTGGAAAACCACAATACAGGCTGATCCAACTTTGATGTAATGTCCTTAAAACAAGTCAAAATGAGGCTCAGTAGTGTGTGTGTCCTCCATGTGCCTGTATGACCTCCCTACAACGCCTGGGCATGCTCCTGATGAGGTGGCGGATGGTCTCCTGAGGGATCTCCTCCCAGACCTGGACTAAAGCATCCGCCAACTCCTGGACAGTCTGTGGTGCAACGTGGCGTTGGTGGATGGAGCGAGACATGATGTCCCAGATGTGCTCAATTGGATTCAGGTCTGGGGAACGGGTGGGCCAGTCCATAGCATCAATGCCTTCCTCTTGCAGGAACTGCTGACACACTCCAGCCACATGAGGTCTAGCATTGTCTTGCATTAGGAGGAACCCAGGGCCAACCGCACCAGCATATGGTCTCACAAGGGGTTTGAGGATCTCATCTCGGTACCTAATGGCAGTCAGGCTACCTCTGGTGAGCACATGGAGGGCTGTGCGGCCCCCCAAATAAATGCCACCCCACACCATGACTGACCCACCGTCAAACCGGTCATGCTGGAGGATGTTGCAGGCAGCAGAACGTTCTCTACGGTGTCTCCAGACTCTGTCACATGTGCTCAGTGTGAACCTACTTTCATCTGTGAAGAGCACAGGGCGCCAGTGGCAAATTTGCCAATCTTGGTGTTCACCGGCAAATGCCAAACGTCCTGCACGGTGTTGGGCTGTAAGCACAACCCCCACCCCCCACCTGTGGACGTCGGGCCCTCATACCACCCTCATGGAGTCTGTTTCTGACCGTTTGAGCAGACACATGCACATTTGTGGCCTGCTGGAGGTCATTTTTCAGGGCTCTGGCAGTGCTCCTCCTGTTCCTCCTCGCACAAAGGCGGAAGTCTCCTGATGTACTGGCCTCCATGCTCTGCTGACAGACACAGCAAACCTTCTTGCCACAGCTCGCATTGATGTGCCATCCTGTTTAAGTGTTCCCTTTATTTTTTTGAGCAGTGTATATCTAATTTCCCCATAGGCTTTGGCCAACGTGCCATGCCGGAGTTAGTGCCTATAAAAAGACGCCATTACTATTATGCTCTATACAACAGCTGATCCAAAGGGTGTGTGGCATATGTCAAAACTCTTCTGCAGTGGGATACATTTGGGAACTCTCTAAAAACACGCCACTTCGATGCAGGTTAGGAGAGCATTTTCACGAATCCTAACCCTTTTCCTAAAATTACTAGGTTAGGAGAATTAGGTTAAGGTTTGGGAAAATCACTTTTGGTCATAGCTGTATTGAAGTGGGGTGTTTTTAGGGGATCTCGTGTGCAACAGCTGATTACAATATGTCGCTAACTACAGTTATTTTGGCTGGATCTGACTCCATCTCATCTGCACTGATATGAAAATTCCAAATAGGTGAAAGTACTATTGTGGGTCGCTATCAGGGAGATGCCTTCAACTATCCAGCACCTATTTTACATCCGTGCAGATAAAGGAAAGAGAAATACACTTCACACTTGATGCACTGTGGTACTACATTTTGGTTCTGTTTTCGTTAACTTGTCCCCATAGAGAAAGCATAGGGAATGTGTCATTCTTTGTGGTAAATAATATGGATACAATGGAAATGGTTAAAAGTTCTCAAATTCTTACAAGCTATGCAGAACCAAAACACTGCAAGGTGCGAATTAAAAGTGCTTTATTAAGTTTATCTGCAGATAACAAATTGCAGCTTAGTCACGAAACGTGGCAATTCCTTAAACTGTGTAGGCAATGCCATACACCCTTACATAGAAAAAAAACGAAATGTCTCGTCTGTCAAATGTTGAATAGAATGATATTTGAACTGCCGATTGTCCGTAGTGTTGGTCCGTCAACTGGCCATTTCTTGTTGTTGTACATATCCACAGTAAAGTATTATTAAACCGGTTAAAGTACATACACGTGATGCATACTAACGGGTGTTTACATGGTTTTGTGCATATGGGTGATAGAAATGTATGTACCTGTGCTCTAAATTCAGTACCTGTGCTCTAAATTCAGTACCTGTGCTCTAAATTCAGTACCTGTGCTCTAAATTCAGTACCTGTGCTCTAAATTCAGTACCTGTGCTCTAAATTCAGTACCTGTGCTCTAAATAGTCGGGTAAAAACTTTCAGTGAATATGGTCTCAAATTTCGAGCAGCTGAAGAACCAGCCGCACAGACAACTGCTAAAGTAAGTGTAAATGTAATTTAAAACATTCTAGCTTGTAAGGAAAACCTTTTTCAGGGCATTGTTTGATTGTATACCATAAATTGGGCTCAAAGTCGGCCTAATAAATCAATCTTCTGCTCTCCCAACAACACACAGCAAATCAGTTTTTCTGATCTACATCCCTCAATACAATCCAGTCCAATCAGCAGGTGATTGATGAGCCTAAATGGCAGAGGCTTAAGTCACCGTTTCAGTTTCCTCAGCACCTCTTTAGTCAGCTGCTTAGTGTATCTGTTGATCTTCCGGTGTCCTGGCATCCATCCCAGGAGAAAGCGATGGAAGTCTGTCCAGGCAAAGGCAAACATCTCCCGCCACTCTTTCTCCAGGGCAGCAAAGTCCACCTGCTTGGTCACTGATGCCCTCAGTTCTGTGAAGTAGTAGTCCAGCAGGCCAGGAACCCTCTTTTCAAGCTGTTTCTCCTCTATTTCCTCCAGGAGGTAGACAACATCCTTCATCCCACAGCCTCCGCCCACGTACTGAAAGTCCACTGCCGCCACACCCTGCCCACTCCCAGAGAAGCAGAAGTTGGCTAGTTTGGCATCTCCGTGAACGATTGTCTTGAAGCTGCATTCATTGAGGATCCTGTCAATCTCCCCGGCAGCTGCTTTGAGCTGGGCGTCGTCCATGGTATTCAGCTCGTCAGGGCGTGTTTCCAGGTGCCAATAGGTACCTACGGGCCACAGTCCCTCTGGCACCACCCCCAGGAAGAGGCCATGGAAGTGGGCCAGCCAGCTGAGGCAGGCCCTCATCTCTGCATCCCTAACGCTGGTTCTTCTCTGGTCGAAGCCCACCACATCCAGGTCCTCCAGAACGATCAGCTTTTCGTCACCGTATGAACAAGCAGCCAGGCAGGCTGGCATTCGACAGCCATCATTGGTGGAGTAGTTCTGGTACCAGTGCGTCTCCACTTGGTAGGACCTCACCTTGCGCATGTGGGACAGGTCTGTGTTCCAGCCTCCAGGGTGCTCGGCCTCCTTTGGGAACATGACATGTTTGACAACGACAGAGGGGCGGTCACAGCCATCTAAATGGACCCTCACAATCTGGCCATAGCCGCTCCACAGCGTCTGGATTTTGTCACCAACACGCAGAGCCTTTGCACCACACTCCTGCAGAATAAGGTCCTGATATTCTTGTTTCATCCTGAAGTCTTTCACCAGACTGAAAAATAACAGATTAGGTTGTGTCAAAATCTGTCAAAACGACATCTTTTCACAAAAGACTGATAAATTAGGGCATTAAAGTGTTGACTGAAGGAACAACAAAGTAAGCATGCGCACAGTTTGATTGAGTAGGAAATGCAAGTCTATGCGTTTTACACACATGGAGGAAATTGAACTTCGACTGAAACTATTTAATTAAGTGTCATATTTCAAATCCACACACCACCATCTCACGAGGGACATAGTCAACACATTAGTTAACAACGCCAATGTGCGTAAAACTCACGATGAACATGTGTTGCACGTCGAGTTGTACTGTGTTATGTTTCGATCATGAATACTCTTCAATGTGGACTGGAGATTTACATCAATCAATGGCGCAATACTGCCACCAACTGGATTGGAGGGTAAAAGCTCTCGTCATCGTTGGAGCTACCCGGAAGCTAAAACATGGAAATGACTTATGTTGTTGTTATCGAGCAGAAAGTAGCTCGTCTACTTGCTAGCTGTATATCATAATGTTTTACGGATATTGTCAAGGCGGTTGTTTCTATTTCATTCATTTGATAATCTTATTTTAAAAACCCAAATTCTGGAACTGTAACTCATTGCTTTGATTTAGCTGTCTGACGTTCTATCAAGTTCGGCTTGCTAGCTTACGCCGCTAGCTAGTTAAAGTTAGTTGCGAATGACAGGGACAGTCATATTTTCCAGGCTGTATGAAGGCGTATGAAAAAACGTTAGAACAAAATGGATTGCACGGCACTGGAGCACGATGCAGTTAAATTTGCTAAAACTGCTGTCATCTGCGACCAGAATGGAAAATACAACGAAGCGGTCTTCTATTATAAGGTGACGTTAAGGACTCTGAAATGGAGGTTGTGGAATAACTTGCCGCACTCCACATTGGCTTTTACTTTCACCTGCATCTTATCGTCACCATTGTGGAATAGACGACTTGATCACTGATGCACTTTTCGCCTTTAGAAGTGGCATTCCAGTGTTTACACCTGTGTATTCAGCCTTTAAGGGATATCCAGAAACTCAAATATTATAGGGTTAGTTACCATCTTAGAGGTAATTGACCCATGGTTAAGACACGCTTGTATTTTGCTACATAAAAATACATTTGTCATTTTGAAAGCAATAATGTTGGTGTATGTGATATTAGGAGGCGGCACAAGCCCTGATCTACGCCGGCATGGCAGGGTCTAAACTGGAGGGCATCCAGGATAAAGTCAATGAGTACCTGGACCGGGTTCAGGCCCTGCACAATGCTGGTGAGTCCAACTCAACAGTGTAGGGAAAGTGGTGATCCTCAATAACCACTTCTGATCCAACTTCATTCACTCTCATACTCCATCCAGAATGAGTGGACCCATATTCATAAAGCATAGCAGTGAGTAGCCTACAGTGCATTCGGAAAGTATTCAGACCCCTTGTCTTTTTCCACATTTTGTTACAGTACAGCCTTATTCTAAAATTAATGACATTAAAATGTTCCTCAGCAATCTACACACACTACCCCATAGTGACAAAGCAAAAACAGGTTTTTAGAAATGTTTGCAAATTTATTTGAAAAAACAACAGAAATAGCTTATTTACCTAAGTATTCAGTCCCTTTGCAATGAGACTTGAAATTGAGCTCAGGTGTATCCTTGAGATGTTTCTACAGCTTGGAGTCCATCTGTGGTAAATTACATTGATTGGACATGATTTGAAGAGGCACCTGTATAAGGTCCCACAGTTGACAGTACATGTCAGAGCAAAAACCAGACAGGATTGTGTCAAAGCACAGATCTGGGGAAGGGTACTAAAACATTTCTGCAGCTTTGAAGGTCCCCAAGAACACAGTGGCCTCCATCAAATACAGATGTCTCAAGAAGACCTGAGGTGATTACAGACCTGAGGCTGTAATCGCTGCCAAAGGTGCTAAGACAATGTACCGAGTAAAGGGTCTGAATACTTATGTAAATGTCCAGCAACCGAAAGGTACCTGAGCTGCCAAGGTGAAAAATTGGTCGGTGCCCTTGAACAATGCACTTAACCCTTATTTGCTCCAGGGGCACAGTACTACCATGGCTGTAAAACCACATTTCACTGCACCTATCCAGTGTATTTGAAAATATATATTTTTAGTGTTCCATTGTGTCCTACCCCATGCAGTTCAAGCTCAAAGTAGCGACCCTCTGAAGAGCAAGCAGCAGGTGGATCTGGAGCGGGCCCACTTCCTGGTCACCCAGGCCTTTGAGGAGGATGAGAAGGGCAATGGGGACGAGGCCATCGAGCTCTACACACAGGCCGTGGAACTCTGCATCCAGACGGTAGGGACTGTTCAGGAAAGGCCCAGGCTTCTTTTAGGCCTGCTGTGTGACTACAGGGGCAACTTTCACCACTGATGCTCTTGTATTGAGCAAATCAACAACAACAAAATGAGCTGTATTCAGCTATACAGACCGCTGTATCAAACATTATACAGGATGTTAATTCCTGGGTCATCACCAGGTCCAATGGAGGTATAGTCAGGAATGAGTATAAGAACAGTTTATTTGGATAAGGCCATGAACCCACCAGTCTTCATTGTATGTACTGACATCCCTCTTGACCTAGACTCTAGGGTACATAATGTGTGGCAGGTGTCAAGTGTAACTCTCCCCTCACTCCTTTTCTCCCACTTTCTTTTCTCATAGTCTCATGATACGTCAGACCAGGGGCTGCAGGGCAAATTGAAGCAGCTGGCTCGTCAGGCCCTCGATAGGTAAGGTCACTCTCCCCTCCTCTCTATAGTGTAATATTTCTAGTGTTGTATACAGTGCATTCAGAAAGTATTCAGACCCCTTTACTTTTTTGACATTTTGTTACGTTACAGCCTTATTTTTAAACGGATTAAATAAATACAAATTCTCATCAATCTACACACAATACCCCATAATGACAAAGCGATTTTCCCAAATCTATTATAAATAAAAACCAGAAATATCTTATTTACATAACTATTCAGACCCTTTGCTGTGAGACTTGAAATTGAACTCAGGTGCATCCTTGAGATGTTTCTACAACTTGATTGGAGTCCACCTGTGGTAAATTCAATTGATTGGACATGATTTGGAAAGGCACACACCTGTCTTTACAGTTGCAAGTGCATGTCAGAGCAAAAACTAAGCCACGAGGTCGAAGGAATTCTCCGTAGAGCTCCGAGACAGGATTGTGTCTAGGACCAGATCTGGGGAAGAGTAACAAAAAATGTCTGCAGCGTTGAAGGTCCCCAAGAACACATTGGCCTCCATCATTCTTAAATGGAAGATGTTTGGAACCCCCAAGACTCTTCCTAGAGCTCGCCACCTGGCTAAACTGAGAAATCGGGGGAGAAGGGCCTTGGTCAGGGAGGTGAACGAGAACCCGATGTTCACTCTGACAGATGGGAGAACCTTCCAGAAGAACATCTATCTCTGTAGCACTCCACCAACCATGCCTTTATGGTAGAATGGCCAGACGGAAGCCACTCCTCAGTAAATGGCACATGACAGCCAGCTTGGAATTTGCTAAAAGGCACCTACGGGGAAGCATGGTGGTGGCAGCATCATGCTGTGGGGATGTTTTTCAGTGGCTGGGACTGGAAGACTAGTCAGGATTGAGGGAAAGATTAATAGATCAAAGTACAGAGAGATCCTTGATGAAAACCTGCTCCAGAGTGCTCATGACTTCAGACTGGGGCAGCGGTTCACCTTCCAACAAGACAACGACCCTAAGCACACAGCCAAGACAACACAGGAGTGGCATTGGGTCAAGTCTCTGAATGTCCTTGAGTGGCCCAGCCAGAGGCTGGACTTGAACCTTGATCGAACATCTCTGGAGAGACCTGAAAATAGCTGTGCAGGGACACCCCCCATCCAACCTGACAGAGCTTGAGAGGATCTGCAGAGAAGAATGGGAGAAACTCCCCAAATACAGATGTGCCATGCTTGTAGCGTCATACCCAAGGAGACTTGATGCTGTGATCGCTGCCAAAGGTGCTTTAACAAAGTACTGAGTAAAGGGTCTGAATACTTATGTAAATGTGATATTTCAGTTTTTTAATTTTTTTGTGCAAAATTTCTGAACCTGTTTTTGCTTTGGCATTATAGGGTATTGTGAGTAGATAAGGATTTTTTTATTCTGAGAATAAGGCTGTAACTTAACAAAATCTGAAAAAAGTCAAGGGGTCTGTATACTTTCCGAATGCACTGTTGATCAAGGAACACCAACCCAACCGACCAACCAACCAACCCCTTTGTTTCTCTCCAGGGCGGAGGGGCTGAAGGAGTCCCAGTCCGCCAGTCCCTTAGCCCAGTCGCCACAGGACAGGCCGGGGCCCTCAGGGGCCAAACCCAGTGGGGGGCCTTGTCCCGTCAGACAGTTCTTCCCCCTGGGGCCTGACTTCTCTCTCCAGGACCGCCCCCAGCCAGTCAGGCCTGTCCAGTCCAGCGAGCCTCAGGGTCAGCGCTACACCTCAGAAGAGATCGAGGTGCTCAGGTGAGCAGACTGGGATATATCTGGACTCATATCTGGACTCGTAGAATCATAGAACATGGTCAACACATTGAGTTTAGGCTCCCAAGAAGCAATGATCTGTGGTTCCATAATATTCCCCATTTCTCTAGGAGCATAATGCCAGTGTGTGACTTGTTTTTCTAAAGGTTAGGCAGTAACACACCTTTGTTTGGTAAAGGTTCAGGTTTGACTCGCATCTACATTTTCATCTGCGGGGTAAGGTACACACGTTACATTTCTCCTGATTTTCCTCTCCTCTTTTCTACATAGGAGCACGTCCAAGATCAACGGCATACCCTTCGTCCCCTTCATGAGTGTGGACCTGAAGGAGAGATTTGCCTTTCCTGTTCCATTCTCGTAAGTCAGGATATTCTTGTTCCTTAGTAAGTGGGTGTGCGGATTGTGTAATACATTTCTACCAGCAACCAGAAAGCAGATACTATCTGGAGTGCCACTTGATTGCATTAATTTTTAATTTGTGATAAACATCAGACTTTTTATTCTCTGTGGATGCTTATCAGGGACAAACTAGGCAAGCTGGCCCTGTCTCCCAAACAGAAAACCATCTTCTCCCGCTGGGTTCGCCCTGACGAGATCTGCAATAACCCCACCATGATCTTATCTGTATCCAGCTTCAGCATCAAACAGGTCCGGCCACACACACAGCCGTCAATATTCAATATCAATAATCAAGACCAAAATGTTCCCAAATGTACCCTGTAAAATACAGAATTATTTAAGGTGTATTGGAATTGACTCATCATCAGATGGTGCCACTTGTACGTATGTTTTGACCTACCTACTTTATGGACAATCTGCTCTAAACTGAATACCTCTCAATGTGATGGATAAAACTGACAGATATACCTCCCATACTGGTGGTCGGATGTCAGTCTCATAATCTTATTGTTGATCACCTACTCTCTCCCGTTAGACGGTGGTGTCTGACTGCTCGTTCGTGGCGTCGTTAGCCATCAGCGCTGCCTATGAGCGACGCTACAACAAGAAGCTCATCACCAGCATCATCTACCCCCAGAACCGACGCGGGGAGCCAGAGTATAACCCCTGTGGGAAGTACATGGTGAAGCTTCACATCAACGGTGTGCCCAGGAAGGTAACACACTGCAAAACCTGGGAACTGGGTCCACTGGTGCTCAATGTCATTGAGATAAGCTAGAAAACCTTACTCTCTAAATGACTAGACTGTCACTGTAAAGCTGACAGTGTCTACCAATGGGTTGTATTGTTGTAAGTGTTCCCCTTCCTATTCCCTGCAGGTCATTATAGACGACTTCCTGCCATGTGGTCAGAATGGAGAGCTGCTGTGTTCCTACTCCAGCAACAGGAACGAGTTGTGGGTCTCCCTCATAGAGAAGGCCTACATGAAGGTCATGGGAGGTTACGACTTCCCCGGCTCCAACTCGGTGAGGGAGTTCCCCCTGTGAAAGTACTAGTACTATCCCCTGTACTTTGCTCTGTCCAATAGCGAATGTTTCAGAGCTAACGAGTTCCCTCATTCACACCGTGTGCTAAATTCCACCGTACGTGATTGGGCAGTTGGTTCTGTTCCCCACCTTGTTATTGCTGTTCTCTAAAGTGTGATCTCTATTCTTTCTGTCTTATTGTATTGTAGAACATCGATCTGCACGCACTCACTGGCTGGATCCCAGAGCGTATCGCCATGCATTCAGACAATCAGTCATTCATCAAGGACGACACCTTCCGCATGCTCTACCAGAGGTGAGACACGCAGACACAAACACACACTCATTAATTCACCCATGCACACACTTAAGGGCCTACATAGTCCATCTGCTCTGTAGAATTCACACTAAGAGCTATAGAACTAAGAGTCTTACACAGTTTAAATACTTTATTTGAATCCACAAATCATATTACATTTGCAAAAAGATACATACACACACACTGAGTAATGCCACTATTCCATCCTCCAGTCAGGTATTGATTTTTCATGATTACCTTTGCTGTCAGATGGTAATATACATGGTTATCAATACCACAAAGTTTTGTCACCTCGCCAAGATAGCTGACCTGCTACTCTCACATCCCCCTCCTCTGATGACAGGTTTCATCGGGGTGACGTCCTAATCACCACGGCAACAGGGGTGATGACAGAGGAGGAAGGCGAGAGGTGGGGCCTTGTGCCAACGCATGCCTATGCTGTTCTGGATATCCGGGAGCACAAAGTAAGTGTTTGTGTTAGCATAACCACTCATGGTTGTTACAGTAGCTTGTTAGCAAAACCACTCATGGTTGTTACAGTAGCTTGTCAGCATAACCACTCATGGTTGTTACAGTAGCTTGTCAGCATAATCACTCATGGTTGTTACAGTAGCTTGTCAGCATAACCACTCATGGTTGTTACAGTAGCTTGTTAGCAAACCACTCATGGTTGTTACAGTAGCTTGTCAGCATAATCACTCATGGTTGTTACAGTAGCTTGTCAGCATAACCACTCATGGTTGTTACAGTAGCTTGTCAGCATAACCACTCATGGTTGTTACAGTAGCTTGTTAGCATAACCACTCATGGTTGTTACAGTAGCTTGTTAGCATAACCACTCATGGTTGTTTCGGTAGCTTGTTAGCATAACCACTCATGGTTGTTTCAGTAGCTTGTTAGCATAACCACTCAGTTGTTTCAGTAGCTTGGTTAGCATAACCACTCAGTTGTTTCAGTAGCTTGGTTAGCATAACCACTCAGTTGTTACAGTAGCTTGGTTAGCATAACCACTCATAGTATAGCATGCTGTGTTTTATTTGTATCTGGTCAATTCCATTTATGTCTTTGGTATTTTATTAGGATCCCCATTAGCTGTTGCAAAAGCAGCAGCTACTCTTCCTGGGTTCCACACAAAACATGAAACAACATAATACAGAACATTAATAGACAAG
The DNA here is from genome assembly GCF_021184085.1 of Oncorhynchus gorbuscha. Classification (NCBI taxonomy): domain Eukaryota; kingdom Metazoa; phylum Chordata; class Actinopteri; order Salmoniformes; family Salmonidae; genus Oncorhynchus; species Oncorhynchus gorbuscha. The sequence goes on along the minus strand of NC_060187.1, from coordinate 65,709,163 downwards.
ATCAGCTCAAGGACAGAACTACATATATTTTTTTAAAGGCACACGTAGCCTACATATCAATACATACACAAAAACTATCTAGGTCAAATAGGGGAGAGGCATTGTGCCGTGAGAGACTGGCATGGATAGTATTTATATCAGCCCTCTGAATATAAGGAAGAGCTAGACTGCTCTGTTCTGGGCCAGCTACAGTTTAACTCAGACTTTCCTTGCAGCACTCAACCACACGACTGGACAATAATCAAGATAAGACAAAACTATAACTTTGTAACTTTGCGCATTGTTAATGTGTTCTGCATGCATGCTAAGCTTCTGTGCCATTTGATCTGGCTCTCAGGGGAAGCGGTTCCTACAGCTGAAGAACCCGTGGAGCCACCTGAGGTGGAAAGGCCGCTTCAGTGAACGGGATGAGAAAAATTGGACCCCAGAACTTCTCAAATACCTTAACTTTGACCCCAAGACCGCACAGAAGTTTGATAACGGCGTGTTCTGGATCACGTTTGAGGACCTGTGCCAGTACTATGATGTCATCTACCTGAGCTGGAGCCCCGCCCTGTTTAGAGAGTCTTCCTGTATCCACAGGTCAGTCAACAACAGCCCTCTTATATCTCCCACAAGGGTCTTCTATACCTATAACCAAGTACGATACAGTGCGTTCGGGAAAGTATTCAAACAAACTTAACTTTTTCCACATTTTGTTACTTTTTCTTACGTGATTAAATCATTTTTTCCCCCTCATCGATCTACACACAATACCCCATAAAGACAAAGCATAAACAGGTTTTTAGAAAAAAAATTGCAAATTTAATACAAATAAAAACCAGAAATCACATTTGCATTAAGTAATTCAGACCCTTTACTCAGTACTTTGTTAAAGCACCTTTGGCAGCGACAACAGCCTTCCTTCGGGTATGACGCTACAAGGTTGGCACACCTGTATTTGGGGAGTTTCTCCCATTCTCTGCAGATCCTCTCAAGCTCCATCAGGTTGGATGGGGAGTGTTGCTGCACAGCTATTTTCAGGTCTTTTCAGAGATGTTTGATCAGGTTCGGGCTCTGGCTGGGCCACTCAAGGACATTCATAGACCAGTCCCGAAGCCACCATGCTTCACTGTAAGGATGGTGTCAGGTTTCCTCTAGGCGTGACGCTTGGCATTCAGGCCAAAGAGTTCAGTCTTGGTTTCATCAGACCAGAGAATCTTGTTTCTCATGGTCTGAGAATACTTTAGGTTCCTTTTGGCAAACTCCAAGCGGGATGTCAATGCCTGTTACTGAGAAGTGGCTTCCGTCTGGCCACTGTACCATAAAGGCCTGATTGGTGGAGTGCTGCAGAGATGGTTGTCCTTCTGGAAGGTTCTCCTATCTCCACAGAAGGAGCTCTGGAGCTTCTTGGTCACCTCCCTGACCAAGGCCCTTCTCCCCCGATTGCTCCGTTTGATCAGGCGGCGGGCTCTAGGAAGATTCTTGGTGTTTCCAAATTCCGTCCATTTAAGAGTGATGGAGGCCACTGTGTTCTTGGGGAACTTCAATTCTGCAGAATATTTTTGCTAGCCTTCCCCAGATCTGTGCCTCAACATAATCCTGTCTCGGAGCTGTACGGACAATTCCTTTGACCTCGTTGCTTGGTTTTTGCTCTGACATGCACTGTCAACTGTGGGACCTTATATAGAAGGTCGTGTGCCTTTCCAAATGATGTCCAATCAATTGAATTTACCACAGGTGGACTCCAGTCAAGTTGTAGAAACATCTCAAGGATGATCAATGGAAACAGGATATACCAGAGCTCAATTTTGAGTCTCACAGCAAAGGGTCTAAACACTTATGTCAATAAGGTATTTCATTTTTTTTGCCAAGCATTCCAAAAACCTGTTTTTGCTGTGTCATTATGGGCTATTGTGTGTAGATTGAGGATTTATATTTATTTATTACATTTTAGAATAATAATAACTTAACAAAATGTGAAAAAAGTCAAGGGGTCTGAATACTTTCCGAATGCACTGTGTGTGTATAAAAAAATACACGTGTTTTGATATGTGAAGTATATTTCTGGTTGTGTGTGTCCCTGCAGTAGCTGGGATGGGAAGCAGGGCCCTGTGAAGGATGCCTACAGCCTGGCCAACAACCCTCAGTACCGGCTGGAGGTGACCTGTCCTGCAGGGGGCACTGCTGTCTGGGTTTTGCTGACCAGACACATCACTGACAAGGTGCACACCGTCTGTCTGGCTGTTCAACACCACACAGTATCAGACAATGTCTCATTTTTTTCCCATAGAAACAATAATCGCTCTGTTTTTGTCCTTTTGATGTTCAGGATGACTTTGCACAAAACAAGGAGTTCATCACCTTGGTGGTTTACAAGACAGAGGGAAAGAAAGTTTACTACCCTGGTGAGTTTCTCATGGAAGTGTGTGTGTATCTATGTGTGTGTGTTTCCTCTGACTGTCTCGCATGTTCCTCCTCAGCGGACCCTGCCCCCTACATAGATGGGATCAGGATCAACAGCCCCCACTACCTGACCAAGATGAGACTAACCAGCGCTGGAACACACACATTCACACTGGTGGTGTCACAGTACGAGAAGCAGAACACCATCAACTACACCCTGAGGGTGAGACACACACACACACACACACACATATATATTGTGTCAGATACATCTCCTGAGTGTCAGATCTGTCGCTGGCAGGTAAACACTGCGATCCTGTTGTACTGCGATCCTGTTGTACTGCGATCCTGTTGTACGATCCTGTTGTACTGCGGTGCAGAAGTGACCATATAGCATGCCTCAAGCATCTCACAATAGAGCGTGAGAAAAGAGAGTGGGATGGTGGGGGTGAAGAACAAGAGGGAGTGGGGGAAGTTGGAGTGAGGGCACATGAGATGAAGGATAGAGGAGAAGAGAGAGAAGAGTCTTGTTCCACTTAATGAGTGTCAAGTGTACATACACTACAGTTCAAAAGGCCAGCATCCCGGAGTCGTCTCCTCACTGTTGACATTGAGACTGGTGTTTTGCGGGTATTATTTAATGAAGCTGCCAGTTGAGGACTTGTGAGGCGTGTGTTTCCCAAGCTAGACACTCTAATTTACTTGTCCTCTTGCTCAGTTGTGCACCGGGGCCTCCCACTCCTCTTTCTATTCTGGTTAGAGCCAGTTTGCGCTGTTCTGTGAAGGGAGTAGTACACAGCGTTGTACAAGTGTCGTAGCAGAATCAGAATTAATGAGGTAACATTGATTAAGATGTTTTATTTACATAATAATGTGAGATATTTGTCATTAGAATGTCTCCTTTTGGATAATAATGTTGGCAGTTGCATTTTCCTCATTCCTCTCCAGGGAAAAGTCACTTGGGGCCCAGAGAGGGGAGAGGTCAGGCTTGTCTTTTATCTGTCTGGTAATATGCAGAATATCAGAAAGGGAGAAGTCAGAATTGAACAGTGTCTTCCAATGTATCTGTTAAACCATGTGAAGGGCTCCACAATGTCTGTACCAGTCACTCCCCTCTGTGAGTTTATCCAGGAGGGCGTGTATTTGAGATGGGGGTATCTAGAATTGACAATTGATTTATGCCATTGGATGAGGTAATGTTTTGGTACTTAGAAGTATATTTGGCTATGGGATACTCCTATTTCAAGTAAAAGGCCCTTTGTGAAGTTCCTATTATCTGTGGTTCGTCATTGTGAGTTGAGAGGGGTGGATCTTTGCTATAAAATATCTCAGTTGCCATTATCTCGACACACTCAGAATTCATTTATAGACACTGAATTCATCTGAGAGTCACAGGGCTATGGTGAAGCTCATTTAATTAAAATATGAAGTTTATGTATAACTCTGACTGGTGTGTGGTTTGTAAACTCTCCTTTCACTTAGTAATACAGGAAATTTCCACGACACGAGATCTTCAGTTTCTTGGCAATTTCTCGCATGGAATAGCCTTCATTTCTCAGAACAAGAATAGACTGATGTGTTTCAGAAGAAGTTATTTACTTCTTTAATGAGCACAGCAGTTTTCAGCTGTGCTAACATAATTGCGAAAGGGTTTTATGATCAATTAGCTTTTTAAAATGATAAACTTGGATTAGCTAACACAACGTGCCACTGGAACACAGGAGTGATGGTTGCTGATAATGGGCCTATGTAGATATTCCATAAAAAGTCTGCCATTTACAGCTACAATAATAATTTACAACATTAACAGTGTCTACACTGTATTTCTGATCAATTTTATGTTATTTTAATGGACAAAAAAAAAGCTTTTCTTTCAAAAACAAGGACATTTCTAAGTGACCCCAAACTTCTGAACGGTAGTGTACATATACTGTACACACAAGGAATATTAAACTAGATCTGTTGTTTCAGAATGTAGAATTATACATGACGCAGCCTCCTTTGTCCTGCAGTCTGAGTGTGTGTGTTCATATCCATGCAGATTGAGTCTTAAATGAGGTGTGCTAATTATTTCATTAGAAACAGTTCTGTATCAGAACCCACTTGCAGAACTGGGAAATCAGTTGAAAGAGAGCTTGTGAGTTTTCTGCAATTAATTGCTGTGTGTGAAAGAGAGATGGCGAGAGTGAGACTTTATTGGTTTGTATATGAATGAGTAAAAGGCTTTGTGTGTGAGTATGTGACCCAAACCTTTTTTTGGTCATTTATATTTCATAAACTCCCCTTACCAACTGAGCTGAAGTCTTTGAGGAGCTGTTATTTGAAGTCTCACAAAAACAACATGTTTGGCCTCTGTAGAAGAGAAGAAACCCTGAGAGTAGTTGAATGTGTGTCTTTCTGAGAATGAAAGAGAAAAGCCAATCGCCAGAGGAATATCTCTAGCCTTGACTTAGCAAGCAGCAAACTGGCTGTGAATCAATTACTGCACTCTCACTCCCTTAAAAATCATCCGGAGAATTAGTGAATTGACGTTCAGTCTCATACTCAGAAGAGTTCTCGTGAGGTATGGATTGAACATGATTTCCTCCGTCTGAATAAGAGCTGGCCAGTATTCTTGCTGGAGTTTCTTCCTGATGTTTCTATGTTGTGCTGATCACATCCCTGCTCATTCAGTTCCAACAGAGTAATAGGCGTTTCCCTCCAACAGGTCTACTCTGGATGCAAGTTCTCCTTCTCCAAGATCCCAACGCCCTTCACTCATACCAAACGGGTAACATTTACTTCCACTTGTCTCTTTGTTCACATTCTCTATTGGCATGATAACAAAATCACCATCTTACATTGTGAAAGCCCCCTCTCTCTCCCTGTGCAGATCAATGGCCAGTGGAAGGGGCCGAGTGCGGGGGGCTGTGGGAACTACAAGGACTCGTACAAGCACAACCCAATCTACCAGTTTAACCTGGAGCGCCCAGGACCCATGCTCATAGAGCTACGCGGCTCCAGGTAAGACTCACTGAGGCCTGCAGGGGCCCTCCACACCACTGGGGGCACTACACCCAGTGGGGACACTTTACGGCCCAATCACAATTGATGGAGATAAAATGGGTTCCATTGAAATGAATGTCTTCTTGTAACACAGCACTTTTAATACTTGAGTGTTCATCCTGTACGTCAAACCTTCTCTAATCCGAGGTGACTACAGAATGACTGCAAAATGACTACAATGCAAAATGTAAATAATATGCATGGTCTGCATTGTGTCTGACAGTCTGACTCCAATGAGACTTTGTCATGACACGTCCAGAAAATTTGAGCCGTCACAGAATACGATTGCCAGGTGTAAATGTGACCAGACAGAGTAACAGTCAGTTTCCAGTGTTAATACACTCCCTTACGTCATCCTGTAGGGGTCATCTTTAATAGTTCATCTGGTGCTCCTAATTAAAACGAGATGACTCTCTCTCTCCCTCCAGTTTGTGGTCATTAGCACTGCTAACTAAATACTCTCTCTCGTTCTCTTCTCTCTCTCTTTTAATGCGTTGGTGCTGTATTGTACTGGCCTACCAAGAATCTGACGTGCTATGTAGTTGTTATGTGGTTCTGCCTCTCTCCCTCCGTAGGCAGTGCAGCGCAGGTTCTGGTTGCTTGTGTTATTGTTATCATGTCTCGGTCTCACCCTCTAGGCAGTACAGTGTGGGCTTTGAGATGGTGACCGTGTCGACTGTAGTAGAGCCAGGACCTGCAGGCCACCCGAAGAAGAACAGTGGAGACTACAGGTACTCACCCAGGATTCACAGGAGTTAAACGCAACATAGGAGATAGACAAACACACTATCAGCATATAGAGGTATTCAGGGATCGTACATAGTGTTGAGTTCCAGATGAGTTCAGAATCAATCCTAATATTAACCCTTTACACTCGTGGGAATTAGCCTATATAGATAAGGCTAAATTGAAATATTTATGACAGAAGAGATATGGAAAGCATATGCATAGCAATGGTAGCAATTAAAAGGGAACAGTTTGGAGATTATGGGGAAATTATTGGACTAAAGGTGAGGATCTAACAGTTCACCTGACACGACTGAATTCAAACATTATACTGTTGATTTGATGTGCATTTTACATTTACTGTAATTTTACCGCATTTGTTGATAATGAAATCTGAAAATACTCATTCATTACCATAACAATATTAATGGATTTGGGGTACGTCCAACATAAGACAAAAAAATGAAGGGTTTGAGTGAGAGGTCAAACTGGTGTCTCCAAGTGTCTACGCACCTCTCCTAAGTAACTTCAATACACTTTTATGACTAAAAGACGAGTTTTCAACTACACGGTTCTTTTTTTTTTTTAGCTCTCCTAGCTGTGCTGAGCAAGCGCACTGGTAGGTGTTTTGTTTGGAACACAGCCCTGCATCCCCGCCATCACAAAATAACGGTTGTTTACGCAATCCAAAAACGATCCATTATAAATCCCAATCTGGGTCAAGGGTGGGCATTATTAAATGATAAAATATGATTTTTACAATAGGCTTTCACAAGCCAATTCAGCCCGGGTCTGCAGCTCGCCCCAAAAAATCCCAATACAACAAACAGGCTCATTCTGTTCAGGACATCCCACGGTGTAACGCCATGTCATCTTGTACATTAAACATAGTGATCATAAACGTTGACACTGTATATTACATGCATTTCGTATGGTAATGAGAAGTGGACATTTGGGCTCACAGGTGTTTGGCCAAACGGCTCAGTCAAAACCCATACAGAGCTGTGAAGCGGAGACCCTGAGCTCTGACCTCATGTATAGCATGTTACTGTACCCCTACTGCGTTCCAATGTAGGCGCTTATCAGTGTCCAAATCGGCCATTTTCAACCCGGGTATGAGTGTCATTTTCCTACTGTGAAACTCTGAGCTTGTTTAACTCCAATGTTGGTAAACATAAATGTAAACAAACACTATATAGCCTCAACGTGGTTGAAACGATCATTTTGATATCTATGGTCAGTCCTTGCATTCATGGCTCAACTGACTAGGTATCCCCTTTCCGTCTATGAATTTGAAAGTGGTTACATTTCTCCAGGCCCGTCCCTCAGCTTTTTACTTAAACAGGCGGGGTGACCACTTGAATGCATCCATCATAAAATGTTATGCACAGGTTAAAGTTCAGTGTTGGAACATATATTGGGGACACATGATTCTCCAAAGCCGATGACCTGATGACATGCTGCCTAAATGTGGTGGCTACAGTCACAACACTGAGGGAACATTGACATCTGAGAACCTCGTATCTGACCTCTGGGATGTCTATGCTGATTGACTTAGCCTGGTTCAAAGATTGAGGGTGTACTGAAATGAGCCTTACTGCACATTTGCAGTACAACATTTTCCTCACATTTAGACCATGATTTTAGATGATCCTGTAGATGAGGTTAAAGCAGGTTAAATTTGTATTTAATATCAGATAATTTCTATAAATTATTCAGATAATCTGCTCTGCTATTGAACACATTGCATGCATTTTTAGTGGGTTATGAAACAGAAAATGTCCAGAAATGGTGGTGGACTGCATTGTAACATGTTATGAAGGAATGGAGATTAGAAAGGGTGCTATTTGAGACTATTGAGACACAGCCAGAGTGACCACCCCCCCTCTCTCTCTCTGTAGGTGTGGTTTCTGCTACATGGAGGCAGACCATGTCCCTGCTGGCATCTACAATGTCATCCCCACCACCTTCCTGCCCAAACAGGAAGGCCCCTTCTTCCTGGACTTCAGCAGCGCAACGCCCCTAAAGGTCTCCCAGCTCCAGTAAGGAGAGGGGGGAGGATTCAGGGGTGACACCAGGAATAACTTGCTCACAACATGGACACACTCACTGTTCCCTAAACTCTGGGTGGAACATGTCACGACTGCAGGAGGACCCCAAAGAGACTGATGACTTTATTGATTATTATCAAGGGTATTTGGAAAGGGACATGTTTGTGGTATGGAACATAGCCCTCTATGTGCTGAGGTGTGCAAGAACATGTTCCAAAAAATGTTAACTGACTGAGTAGTAACTATCAGAGCTAATGTTGAAGGTGCTTTCTTCCTCCTTTCCCATAATGACAGATACAGTAAATGATGTCACAACAACTATGGCCCTTATGATTTTCAATGTTCAATTACTTGCCACTTGTTGACCGCCAGTCTAGGTACTCAAGAGGCAGTGCTGGTATTTACCAAGAACGAAGCGTGGCGTTCTCAACTGCAACTGTCTTTCTCAGGAGACCGCACCACAACAGGGATTTCTCTGTTGCACAGGAATGAAGACTAATCTCTGGCATTTATAAGGATGTGTGACAGGCATGCAGGACCTGTGTCTGTGTGGTTGCAAAATTCTAGGAACTTTCAATAAATTCCCTGGTTTTCCAGATTCCTGGAATCCTCCGACCAGGATTTAGAGAAAACCAAGGAATTTAAGTTCCTGGAATTTTTGTGTGTGTGTGTGTGTGTGTGTGTGTGTGTGTGTGTGTGTGTGTGTGTGTGTGTGTGTGTGTGTGTGGGTACTCACGTGGAAAACAACTGTGTGTGTGTGGGTACTCACGTGGAAAACAACTGTGTGTGTGTGGGTACTCATGTGGAAAACAACATTTGAAACGTATCTGCAATCTTCAGTCTCTTGTTTACGCTTCAGCAAGGACTTGACCGCTTCACAGCGGTTTCTCCTTCTCTGTTAACAGTTTGTCAATGCGATACAGTCTTGTGGACAAGACCCACTCCTCAAACATATTTTTACCAAGGAAAGTGTGGACTTACTGGAAGAGCGGAGACCCCGTACCATGTAGACTTATTTTGCATTAGCAAAATGGCTGCTCTGTCGTTTCATTCTTCTTTACATATAATTACATTTATGTTTTCTTCCCCTTCCAGTGACTGTTAAAGGGCAACTATAGCTGCTGTTTCCACTTATGTCAAATGCAATAGTCTGGTTTGATTTTGCTCAACTTGCACTAAATGTGGAATGATGTATTCAAACATAGCATTGATGGAAATCAGAAAATGTTTTGTCTGTGTTGGTGAAGATCTGGCCTGCCTCTTGTCTGAGAGCATTTGAAAACAGAGCGTGTTGCATTTGCAGTAGCTGGTCACAACCTCTAAGAAGAATCACAGGGCAGAGAGAAGAACTACCAGGCCTGAGGGAGGGATCTGGAGAGGTAGAGGAGAAACAGAGAAGTGCAGTAAAGAGAGGGAGAGAACAAAACAATTGTTTAGGTGAAAGGCAGGAATTTAATCCCAGAGGCAGATTTGACAACTGACAAATACTGCTGAGTCAAGTGTCTGACAAACAAGAGGAAAGCAAATATGACGGGAAATCTGAAAACCAGTTCAACTTTTGTCATTGTGAACAAGATCCTATAATCTAGTTCTGTGCTGCCTTGCCACTAAAGATCTTCACTTGGCTTAGCCATGGCTAATGTCAAACCTGCTAACATTCTGAATCGTGTCGCCCTACAGTCTGCAGCACGTGGCTTATACGTCAATGGGGAATCCCAGCACAGATGAGTGGTTCTAATGTGGTTAAGCATGTTAAGGTTTGCCAATGAGGAGCCAGTGTGATGTAAACAACCCACAAGAAAGCAATGACCTGATTGTTTTTGTTGTTGTTGCAATAGACTTATCTGCAGCGATTAGACCAAGAAAAAATACCAGTATAGCCCAGTTAGTCAGAATGGCTACAGGCTAGTCAATTACTGTATAGGGTTCTGACATACATCTACAATTATTTGACATGTTTTTATAGAATAACTTTTAAAAATATCTGCCTGGGATTTGGGTCATTTACCAAATAAGATCTTGAGTTTGGTTGACCAAAGAATTTCAGGCTAGTGGGGGGGGGGGGGGGGGGGGGGGGGACGACAACGTTAGTTGATCTACATTGCAGTTAGATCTTAAGAAATGAACAAAGGCTTACTGCAGTGAACATCACTTTTAATGGATTATTTTCAGAAAACAGGCACATTCAACTGTGAAGACACAATGGAAAGTTACTCTTAACATAATGGAAGAAAATGGCTACGACAGGGACTGTTCATAGTCATATCCTTGTATTCCACAGCGGAGGGTGACAGAGATAAACATCGACACATCATTACATTTGTACACTACATACATAGACTGGAGCGTTCACAATAACAAATAGACTGCATACGCTTGTGCAATAGCTTGCTTTTCTCATAACCCAGTGACCAAATACCTTTCCCCATGTGGCCATGGAGCATAAGGAGACCAGGAGAGGAAGCCAATTGAACACTATTTGAGACAGACGACGAGACCTCAGACATCTGACAGTCTACTGTGTGCCACTTTAGCCAATATGGATCTACAACTTACAGGAGCTGATACTGTCCACCAGAAACCAACAATATCAACTATCCTGTCAGTTTCCACAAAAGACCTCGTCATTCTTCACCATCATCAGTTTCATTGTCATCCAGTGTCACTTTCTCCTCAATATTGGTCCAAGACAAACCATCCTCAGATTCTGAGAATTACCTGGCTGGCCATTTTCATTCCGTTACAGGGGGCTCTATGTGATAGTGTCCATGGGCAGATGTTGTTATCTAAAGTTCTGTCCTTGCGCTATTGCTCAGTTCGTTAGTGTTACCGACCGTGGGTGGACGTTGTCCCTCAGTACGGGGCCCTTGGGGATGCCATGACAGGGAGATGGATGGAAGGAGAACTAGATGGTTGACAGTGTCTGGGGGCCCATTTCCCTGGCACCACATCAGTGTGGTGCCGATGAACCACAGGATGGAGGGAGCCAGGAGGAAGAGAGGAGGGGAGGGTATATCTACTGTAGCCTCACCCCACACAATTATTCTACTCTTGGAATCGATTCCAAGTCCAGCTTTATGTGTACTGTCGGCGAGATGGAATCACAGATCACTGGGAAGTGAGTTGAGCAATAGAATACAGTTATTTTCTGTCCAATTCCAATTCTGAAGACCCCTATTGGACAAATGCACGGGCTGTCCGAAGAGATGCCAGCCAGGGGCTGGTAGTGTGTGTTTGGTCTCCATGGTGACATGAAGCAGTAGCCATAGGCTCTATATGCCGTACACAGGATTACATAATGGTGAGAGTATTCAAAAATCAACTATCTGTGAGAGGATATAGCAGAGTAATATTACAAGTTATTCACAAAACTTTAACTCCGTAAATGTACTTGTTCCTTTTTATAAATCCTGACTTTAAATCCTGGCCTCATGCATGCTCTTCGTTTACAAAAGCATAACACAGATTGCTGTCAATGTTTGTGTATTCTACTCTGTATTGGTAAAACAGGTGGCATCAAGTTTTATAAATAATCCCCATTTCTAATAGTCGAAGCTAGGAGTGCATTCTTTCATTTACGAACAACAGAATCACATCTTGTCTGGAAGTGCAGCTCCCTCTCAGGGAGAATATCACAGTAAAAAAAACACTGTTTATCCCATTTCGCCTCATACCATGGGCCCCCACCCATAGGGCGTTAGCCAGCACGGTCCTTAATGTGTGTGGAGTTCAATAGGGAATTATGGGAAGCCAATCTGACTGAGGAAGCTATGGGTGGGATGTCAAAAGTTGAAAGGTCCTTTCTATAGGAAGTGGTGGTTTCATGACATCACCAACCCTGGGTTGGGTCTTAAGTCTCTTCATCATCATGATCCATAGGAACTGTATATACACTGACCATTTAGTTCATGGTGTCTCATACTGAGCCACTTTTTATTCACTTAGCCAGTATTAGTTAATGGTGTAAATTGGTGTGTGTGTGTGTGTGTGTGTGTGTGTGTGTGTGTGTGTGTGTGTGTGTGTGTGTGTGTGTGTGTGTGTGTGGTGTTACTGGTAATACAGCATGTTGGCACACAAAGCCGGTGATGGGGTTAGCTTGTGGATTAGCTTTCCTCTTCACACCCCGTTGATCAGGACCACAGTTTGGGTGGGGGTCTGGGAACGGCTTTGACGTTCTCGCTTGGTGTTCTTGGAGTTGACGGTGCGCGAGCATCGAAGAGACAGGAAGCTGAGGCGGACCTCCAGGCCCGTGGTCTTGTTGGTGTTTGGTACGGTGGTGCTGTTGTTGTTTGCAGTATTGTCCAGCTCACCCTCCGCTCCCTCTGCTCGGTCACCTGAAACACACAGAGAGGTATGCTGTGTGAGCCAGGCTCTTAGGGACCCAGTGGAGATGAGGATTTATCCCCCAGCAGTACTGCTAACCTGTACCTCTGCACCTGCTCTGGTCTAAGCACTAGGCAAGCTGTCACTATGACTAATAGGTCTCTCCTCTGGCTCAGGTGCAAGTCAGACAGGAAGTAGAAGACGATATGTCTTACTGAAAATAAACACACCATCAATCTATCTTCTTTTTCACTTGTCTGCATATGTACACACTACCTCATACAGTATGCACACACACTCTCTAAACCCAGCTCTCCTTTTTTACTTTTTTGGCCGCGCACACACACACACACCTCTCTCCAGGTCACACTCAGGTGATGATGCCCCGCTACACTCGCTGCGTGGTCCCAGGACAGGCGAGATAAGGCCAAAGTCAGACAGCGAGACTGGGCTGGGAAGGTCCAGACTGCAGGGGCGTGAGGAGGGAGCAGGGGAAGAGGAGGGGCAGGGCGAGGGCAGGTCCTTGGGGCTGCAGGTGGAGCGGGTCTCTGAGTCCTCCTCTGACATGGCACTGCTGCAGGTCTCATCCTCGAACGACTCGGACGTCACTGCAGAGACCGAGGGGAAGAGTGGTTGAGATGTAACAAGCCTTTACTGTACAACTGAGGAGTGCACATGCAGAGCATCAATGTGGCATCCACTAAATAAAAAAATACACACCGCGAGAGAGAGAGAGAGGCATAGAGAAAGGGAGTAGGAAGAAAAAGCAAACGAGGGAGACAGACGGTGGGCAGAAGGGGGAGAGAGACTTCTTGAAATACTGCAGCCATACTTTACACTGAAAGAGAGAGTGTAAAGACACAGTACTTCAAGACTAATATGAGATCCATTTTCTGTGTTGGGGTCAAAGTCCTCAAATTCCAACATGGATGGCAAATGAAGGAATGTTTTAATGACCTTGAACTTTGTTTACTGCCATCGGACAGTTTGAAACAGACACACTTTATATGTAGGTAGTACAGACACACTTTATATGTAGGTAGTACAGACACACTTTATATGTAGGTAGTACAGACACACTAATAATAATAATATAATAATAATAATAATATATGCCATTTAGGTAGTACAGACATACTATATGTAGGTAGTACAGACACACTTTATATGTAGGTAGTACAGACACTGCTCATTTGTCACTCCAGTGTTAATCTGCTAAATTGTAACTATTTGCTCCTATGGCCTATTTATTGCCCACCTCCTCATGCCTTTTGCACACACTGTATATAGACACTTTTTTTCTACTGTGTCATTGATTTGTTTATTGTTTACTCCATGTGTAACTCTGTGTTGTTGTCTGTGTCACACTGTTTGCTTTATCTTGGCCAGGTCGCAGTTGCAAATGAGAACTTGTTCTCAACTGGACTACCTGGTTAAATAAAGGTGAAATAAAAAAATACATCTACTAAAAGACAAATCATCAACTGTAGCATATTGCTGTTTATGTGGGTTAATGCGCAACAGCAATAACCTTAGCCAATGGTGGCTGAGTGGGTCAGACAGCAGTAGGGCTCTGGGGTTGCCATGGAAACATCATCCCGCAGCCCATAATGCAGGACACTAGAAAGTGGATCAGTGAGTGACACGCACTGCTCTGAACCTCTACAGTTGAGCCTCAATCTCATCACAGTGTGTATTTTCAGCACTTAACTGATTCGGGACGAAGCAAATGAAGCACTGTGTGTCCAATGACCGTTAAGTTGTCATATCATGGGATCTTCTGCAAAGTCAATACAGGCATTTTAAAAATCTGGAATTTCTTATTAAAGAAAATTGAATTAACAGACTTCTTTCAAAGAACACATTTAGCATTTATTGTACAGTATTTAGACACCACCGCAGGGCAATAAAGTCAACTCCAATCAGTCTGCGCCTTTATGGTTCCAAGTCTAGGAAAACATTCCTAGAAAACAGGCAACCCTCTCAGGAGCCGGACACAATCTTCATTACTTTTCTTAGAAAACATCAAGACCTCCCTGCACAATGCCAATAACAGCGTTTTCTAGGAATTCCTACGAAGGTTTTGAAGAACAAGTCAGAAGGAGAGTCAACAGGGTGTTTATGTGCCGTACCCAACTACTAGTGAAAAGTAGGCGCGGCTGGCTGTTTAGCCTCACTATGTAGGACAGCTGATCCAAGAACAGTTTCTGCAGTTTTCAAGCGCAGAAATGAAATGACCAGAACATCATGCACTGTAAGTGTACTCACTGGAGATGCCATCCGACTCCATCTTGAAGCTGGCAATGTCATCCACGGCGACACTGTCGCCATCGGCGCCCACGCCCCGCCCCCGGGGGCCCATGGCTGAGTTGCGTCGGCGTTCGTGGATCTCGTCTGAGATCATCTCCAGGTTTCTCAGAGCTGTCTTGTACCCTTCTTTGGCCTGGCTCAGCTTGGCCTGCAACTCATCCACGTTCTTCTTTAGGTGCTACATACAGACAGAAAGGGAGTCATTCTTAGCATTAGCTTGGTATACACAGTTCAGTACACACACACACACACACACACACACACACACACACACGCGCAAAGGCAGAAGATGAAACCATCATTGCCATAAATGGTTCAGACCTGAGATGACATGGCAATATGTTCACGGTCAACGTTTATTGACCTAGGTCACATTAGTAAAGATCTACGCCAGGGTAGTGGGTTCGATCCCCGGGACCACCCATACGTAGAATGTATGCACACATGACTGTAAGTCGCAGAGCAGAATCCACAATAATAAGACAGTAAGACTCCTTAAATCTAAAAGACCTTTAAAAAGGCTGAGAAAGGCAGGCAAATTACAGTGTAGTGTATGTAGTGCACACATACCTCAAGCTGTAGGTAGTACTTTGCCTTCAACTCAAAATAAGGTCTGTGGGAGGAAGGAGGGGAAAAAGAGGGAAGGAGAAAGATTAGAGGCAATGACAACAACTCGTAATAGCTCTGTGCATATCACCAAGGCAACGGGGTGTGATATAGAGCTATCACATTAGATGAGCTGACTGTGGAGAAAGGATTAGACAGAGCTGAGGCAACACTGACAGGCTCAGTCCCAACACTCTAAAACGGACTATTTTCTCATCTCATCTTCATAACACTTAATAGGTAAGAGGACTGGCTAGGTTTCAACCATACTGATTACACATATCAAGTACATGATCTGTGGTCATGACGGAAAGGAGACGAGGGAGCTTTTTAAGGCTGTATGGATTCACAACAGCCTCAGTCTCTCAAGTTAAGGCGGGGAAACATTAGAGCCCCCCTGCTCTCCACCTTACACTCCCCCCCCCAAAACAGGCCTCCAGTCTATAGAGTTTTGTAAAAACCTGACAGCATGTACTGACCAGCACACCGACGCATTGTCTCTCTTTGTGGTGCTCGGAATATAAACAGCCACTATTTCATCATCAAAGGTTGAAAATGACTCCCTCAACCCACAGGAGGTTGGTGGCACCTTAATTGGGGAGGACAGGCTCGTGTTAATGTCTGGAGCAGAATCAGTGGAATGGTATAAAATACATTAAAAGCATGGTGCCATTCCATGAGTTTCTCTCCAGACATTATTATGAGCCGTCCTCCCCTCAGCAGCCTCCACTCAGCAGCCTCCCCTCAGCAGCCTCCCCTCAGCAGCCCTCCACTCAGCACTCAGCAGCCTCCCTCAGCAGCCTCCCCTCAGCAGCCTCCACTCAGCAGCCTCCCCTCAGCAGCCTCCCCTCAGCAGCCTCCCCTCAGCAGCCTCCCCTCAGCAGCCTCCCTCAGCAGCCTCCCCTCAGCAGCCTCCCCTCAGCAGCCTCCCCTCAGCAGCCTCCCCTCAGCAGCCTCCCCTCAGCAGCCTCCCCTCAGCAGCCTCCCCTCAGCAGCCTCCCCTCAGCAGCCTCCCCTCAGCAGCCTCCCCTCAGCAGTCTCCACTGTTTCACATTTACCTTTTGCACATTTATATTCATTTGTTTTGTTCATTGACCTTTTTCAAGCTACTGAAAAATCTACGTGGTTAAAGATCAATGTCTTGGAAAAGGTCACTGTTGACAAATAAACATGGGTGTGTGAATGTGAGAGTCGCAGACCATTCGGTAATTGATGCAGTGGTCGTATCAGGTTCACTTTGACTTCTCAGTCTTTTAACTACAGTGTAGTTGAGTTTGGGTCGCAACACAGTCATATGGGACCCACTTGGACTTGCTGATGGTGCGTTTGAGTTTCTTCTCCAGCTGTTTCATGCGGCCCATGGCTGCCGTGTACTTGGCTGCTGTCTCCTTGTGCACCAGCTCACTCCGCGTCTTTGTATGCTCCGCCTCCATCACCTGCAACAGCCAATCAGAACTCAGTCTGGCAGCTACACAGAAATGTGACAACGTGACTTCCTAACTTGCGAAGCATCAATTTCCATCCACATTATGCCTTTAACATTTGAATAGTAACATTCAGGTGTCAAATGTAGGTTTGACAGACAGTCATGTTGCACTAATGCAATTCGCAGCACCCCATTACCTCCTCCCCCTCCATGCAGTACGGTACTCACCCTCTGGGTGGCATGGTTGAGCATCTCCTGCCAGGCTGAGTCAAACTGCCTGGTGTCCTCCTCCAGGAGCCTCTGCTCTGCCAGGGCGATGGTCTCTTTGGCCGCACGCAGCACCTCCGTGGCCCTCTGGAAGTCCTGGGTGGCTCTCTGGGCCTCCAGCTGAGCCTGGGCAATGGGTAGAGAGACAACATGTCAGATATGCACTGAGATCAGCCACAGAACCAGACCTTCACTGGGTCTCCTCCAGAATCATCTGCACAACAGATGGGATGAGACCCTACCAGACATACTTAATGACTGGGTCACTAGCTGGGCCTGGGCAACTGGTAGCGTGACAGCCTGCCAGACGGGCACCTGAAGAGGCCATGACACTGCCGCCAGCCAAGTTATCTGTCACCATGAAATATTATGCGGGCCATGTCTGGCCATAGGGGTTGAACCCCTGCCACTACTGGCAGCTGGCCAATGCCCATACTAGGCCAAATCCTTGATCTGTACACCTCAAGAGAACTCTTTCCTCTTGTAGGAAATTAACGATGGGCTCTTCAGTCAAGAAATGACTATATCCAGTGTCTCTATATAACTACAATGTAAGCACTTCTCTCATAAAATGCTGTTTTTAAAAACAAGAGACACACAAAACCTTCAGCTCAAACATTGACAGGAAACCAAATCAGCTGTTGAGTCAGCATGGAAAATAGCAACTAGGCGTAATAACAAACAAGGCCACCAAAGGTCCTTGTGACTGACTTTGGAAACTCGCCAAACTGTCTTGTGGATAAGATGTTCCTAACATCAAAAGGACTAATTTCGGCGAAAACACAGAAAGGTCATGACGTATGGTTGTGTCTGTGTGTGTGTGGGTCGGTCTGTGTGTGTGTATCTGTCTGTGTGTGTGGGTCTGTCTGTGTGTGTGGGTCTGTCTGTGTGTGTGTATCTGTCTGTGTGTGTGTCTGTCTGTGTGTGTGTGTCTGTCTGTGAGTGTGTGGGTCTGTCTGTGAGTGTGTATCTGTCTGTGTGTGTGTGTCTGTCTGTGTGTGTGTGGGTCTGTCTGTGTGTGTGTATCTGTCTCTGTGTGTGTGTGTCTGTCTGTGTGTGTGTGTCTGTCTGTGAGTGTGTGGGTCTGTCTGTGTGTGTGTATCTGTCTGTGTGTGTGTGTCTGTCTGTGTGTGTGTGTCTGTCTGTGAGTGTGTGGGTCTGTCTGTGAGTGGGTGGGTAACAAGGCTGCACCTCTTGTTTTCCTATTGGTATCTATTGGTTCTCTCAGTAACATCCAGCTTTGTTTTAAAACATCCCTCCCTACCCACTCTGAATGTTCTGTTCTGAGGTCCACCAAAACATTGTAGACTGCTGCCAGAGAGAACATACACATATTACCCCTTTACTCTCTGTGCATATTTTAGCCCAAACGGGTCACTTAGTAACAGATAAACTCCAAAACAGTTCCCTCATCCGGCCTCTGTTACGATAAGGTACAGTACAAATCGGAAGCTTAGACTTCTTGTTTGTGTTGCCATAGCTGCAAAGCTAATCCTTTTCTTATTTATCCACTTTTCCTCTCTAATCTGTCAGTCATAGCAATTGACAGAAACCCCCTGTAGCTAGCGCTAATACCCTAAGCCCCTCTCTGCTCTGTGGGTACTAGTAAAGCATCAACTCAAGACTGTGCCCCAAACCCACCAATAGCGTGTCTAGGGAAGGTGATTTACTGTATCTGTGTGTGCACGAGTGTGTGTGCACGTGTGTGTGTGTGTGTGCACGATTGTGTGTGTGTGTGTGTGTGTGTGCTTGTTGTGTGTGCATTTCCTGTAGAGGTTAAATATCATTCCAACGTTTTACAGTAAGGAAGATAAAACATTACTGATCTGCCAAAAACGAAATCCCAACTGAACTATTGTTCAGTTAAAGTAGTCTGACTAGTTTGGGAGGAAGTGAAGGTAGATATACACTGACTCCTTGGCTGCAAGCAACTTATGAATAAGTCACAGCAGAGAAAAATTCCAACAGGATCTCATGTGACTAGAGATTCCTCTGACCTAATTTAAGTGAGAAACACATTGAGTCACCCCAAAGAAAACACACTTTAATGAAGTGATCATGACCTATGGAGCAGTATGTGGTATACCTCAAGACCCTACTACACAAGGATCTGCAAGCCAAGATATTCCATTTTTTTTAGACAACAACATCTCATTACCTACTATGGTAATTTGATTAGCCTTCCAAATGCCAACTCCGCACGAACTAAACAACCTCTGCCTTGTGGTGATCACACAACCCATTCACAGACCTTCTCATGACATGGATGGGCAGGTCATGCACATAGAGTGTTGGGTCCAACCACATGCTAACCTATGTCTATCACTTCACTGTATGGACGAGTCATGAGTTTGAATGCCTGGGAATTAAACCGGGGCCTCTCTTTCACAAAATGGTTTGGCATGTTGTTCACAAGACTTACAACCTACGCATGCTCTCATTCAGACAACTCTCTCCCTCTTTCTCCCTCGCTCCGTAAGCACATTCAGTGATCTACTTTAAAATCACTCTGCATCATTGTTTCCCCACTAGCCCCAACAAGTAGACTCCATGCTGAGAAAACATGCCCCACTCCCAGGAACTCCCTATGTGCATCCAGTGTTGTCCGCTTAGTCTGATGCGGAAGGAATCACCTCTGGAGAAAGGACTTTTCACCAGACGATAACGTCCAACGGCTGACTCAGTTCATAGAAGTAATACTGCAGTGAAGCATTATACTGTACAGCACAATGTTCTTTGTGCATCTATCGCTGTCTTTAATTGACTTCAGCAGGAATCACTCCGAGATAGCAGGCTACTCATAAGGAAGGCAACAGGACTAGTCTGCAGACTGGCAGATACAGAGGCTATTTCGTGGCACACTAACAGTGCATTCATAAAGTATTCAAAAAATGTTACGTTACTGCCTTATTCTAAAATGGATTAAATACATCAATCTACACACAATACCCCATGTTAAAGCAAAAAAGTTTTTTATAGATGTTTGCAAATGTATTTAAAATCAAATCAGAAATACCTTATTTGCATAAGTATTCAATCCCTTTGCTATGAGACTTGAAAATGAGCTCAGGTGCATCCTGTTTCCATTGATCATCCTTAAGATATTTCTACAACTTGATTGGAGTCCACCTGTGGTAAATTCCATTGATTGGACATGATTTGGAAAGGCACACACCTGTCTATATAAGGTCCCACAGTTGACAGTGCATGTGAGAGCAAAAACCAAGCCACGAGGTCGAACAAATTGTCCGTAGAGCTCAGAGACAGGATTGTGTTGAGGCACTGATCTGGGGAAGGGTACCAAAACATGTCTGCAGCATTGAAGGTCCCCAAGAACACAGTGGCCTCCATCATTCTTAAATGGAAGATGTTTGGAACCACCAAAACTCTTCTTAGAGTGGCCGCACGGCCAAACTTAGCATTCGGGGGAGAAGGGCCTTGGTCTTGGAGGTGACCAAGAACTTGATGGTCACTCTGACATAGCTCTAGAGTTCCTCTGTGGAGATTGGAGAACCTTCCAGAAGGACAACCATCTCAGCAGCACTCCACCAAGGCCTTTATGGTACAGTGGCCAGACGGAAGCCACTCCTCAGTAAAAGGCACATGGCAGCCTGCTTGGGGTTTGCTAAAAGGCACCTAAAGACTCTCAGACCATGAGAAACAAGATTCTCTGGTCTGATGAAACCAACTCTTTGGACTGAATGCCAAGCGTCACATCTGGAGGAAACCTGGCACCATCCCTATGGTGAAGCATGGTGGTGGCAGCATTATGCTGTGGGGATGTTTTTCAGCGACAGGAAGACCCGTCAGGATCGAGGGAAAGACGAATGGAGCAAAGTACAGAGAGATCCTTGATGAAAACCTGCTCCAGAGTGCTCAGGACCTCAGACTGGGGCGAAGGTTCACCTTCCAACAGGCCAATGAACCTAAGCACACAGCCAAGACAACACAGGAGTGGTTTCGGAACAGGTCTCTGAATGTCCTTGAGTGGCCCAGCCAGAGCCCGGACATGAACCTGATCGAACATATCTGGAGAGACCTGAAAAGGGCTATACAGCAACGCTCCCCATCCAACCTGACAGAGCTTGAGAGGATCTGCAGAGAAGAATGGGAGAAACTCCCCAAAGATATCCCCAAAGGTGCTTCAACAAAGTACTGAGTAAAGGGTCTGAATACTTATGTAAATGTGATATCAGTTTTTTATATTTAATACATTTGCAAAATGTTTTAAAAAATCTGTTTTTGCTTTGTCATTATCAGGTATTGTGTATAGATGGATGGGGGGGGGGATTTAATACATTTAGAATAAGGCTGTAACGTAACAAAATGTGGAAAAGGTTAAGGGATCTGAATACTTTTCAAATGCACTGTATAAATGTCACGACTTCTGCCGAAGTCGATGCCTCTCCTTGTTCGGGCGGTGTTCGGCGGTCGACGTCACCGGTCTTCCAGCCATCATTGATCCACGTTTCATTTTCCATTGGTTTTGTCTTGTTGTGTATTTAATCCTCTGTTTCCCCTTGTCAGAGATTGTTTATTGTTAGGCTCGTGGTTTATGGATTGGTGCGCGACGGGTTCTTATACCCACATTTATTTTTATTATGTACTTTGGTTTTGGAGTTTTTGTTTTACGTTATTAAACTACTCCATTATACCAAGTTTGATTCTCCTGCGCCTGACTTCCCTGCCACCTACACACACGGCATGACAATGAATATATAAGCACATGTATTAGTATTTAGTAGTGTTCTGTTCCTACTGTATACTGCAGATGAACAGAATTCCAACAGAGAGACTTCTCACAGCAGGCCTACTGCTGTACACCTGCTCCACTATAAATGATTGGCAACCCATCCCTTCTCCTTAATCCATCTCTCCTCTGCCTACTCCTCTCCCCCATCACCAGTTCAGTCCTGCTGCCACCGTGATCCATCATTCTATTCTTTTCAGTTTACTCATCCCATCTTTACCCTTCATGTTCAGCTGCACAGTGATGGTGTAAAAAAAAAAACTGTCCAGCCAACATCAAGACTAGGGCATAATTTCTCAGACACCTTTCAAAGCTGGGCCTCTCAGGAAACTCCGAACCGGAGGGAAAAGGGAGAGATAGATGGATTATTAGGGAGGATGAGAGGTGGAGGGGAGAGGAGGCATTAGTCTATTTATTCAGCACATTCCATTGAATTGTTGTGTTGTTATTCACTGTCCTCTCCAAGGACTGTGGTTTCAAACTTTCCACCGGGGTATATTTGGCCTCTATAAGGATGGTAATACCACATCAGCTCTGCATTTCCACTGCAGTTTCTGTCTATATAAATAGATCATAAGGTCTACTACTTCTCTCCATCACACAGATACTTCATAGGTCCTTGTAACAGGGATTTCCAGGTGATCAAAAAGGAGAGTGGACATTGATCAAATCAATTACAAATCAATCCGGTTTATTACAAGTTGCATCTGGGAGACGCCTCCGGAATAGGAGCAGAGAACATGTCTAACTATATTAATCACACAGCACCGAATGTTCTGTAAACACCAGGAGGCTTGTAGGAAGTCACAACATCGGATGCTACAGAATCACACAGTGTCACAGATCCATTATCAGTGTGTGCTCGAATCCTGTCTGGACTTTACACAACATTCAACACTTGGCAGACATTTGATACAGGTCAAAGGTAAGATCATCAGTACATAGTTACATCAGATAATGATAGAGTAACAGGCGGAAAACGGCTTAATTAAATATGGTACTTAAACATTCATGGTAAACTCCTTTTTCCCTTCCCCAAGGGAATGCTTCTGTCTGCATCTCCCCACAGATACAATCTACTGCAGCCCTCATCCTCCACATACAATCTACTGCAGCCCTCATCCTCCACATACAATCTACTGCAGCCCTCATCCTCCACATACAATCTACTGCAGCCCTCATCCTCCACATACAATCTACTGCAGCCCTCATCCTCCACATACAATCTACTGCAGCCCTCATCCTCCACATACAATCTACTGCAGCCCTCATCCTCCACATACAATCTACTGCAGCCCTCATCCTCCACATACAATCATGTTATTACATATCAATCCATATCCACAGTAACTCAAATACCCCAAAATAATTCATCAAATAATTTCCCATTACAGCCCTACTCGTATTTTAAATCAAACAAGCACCAACGCGTGTACACTCAACTGTAAGTAAAGTAGAACTTCATAATAAGACCACACTTTCTCTTTGTGCATAAGAAAGTTGGATCCCGCTCTACACAGCCTTTAAATTATTCAGAGCTGGCGCTCTTCGGAGCCCTTACAGAGTATTCATTTGTTTAACCGGCACATGTTCAGATAAACATCTCGTTGCTACATATTCACGCTTGCCTCCATGGCTGCACGCATTTAAGAGAAGCTTTGAAATATAAAGCCTTCCTATAATCTTCATGGCATACATTTGACAAGACGTGCCAAGACTTCAAAGACCAGAGCGTTTCAGCTAAACATTTCTCAGCAGACTATCAACACTGGAAAAGTATCAGCCGTCAAAGAGAACACAGCCACAGCTATGTTCCACGAGAAGTAACGGATTTGATCGATCTCCTCAGTTAAGCAGGGCAATTCATCTTGGTGTAAAGGGAGTGAAATTGAGTGAAAAGGGCCTTTTCAATTGGAGGTCAATGATTTACAGACAGATAGTAAATGTGCATCTCTGCAGTCAGTCACGCTTCGCTAGCCTTGGCCTTAATTGTGTCCCAATTAAGACTGTTCATTTTGCTGTGAGACACAAACATATTGTGACTGGCCTAGATATGTCAGAGACCCACAGAGTTAATCCTGGAGAAGTAGTTAGACCGCACATGACTCAGGGAGAGCTCGTCTTCAACATGCTTCACGGTCTGATGCTACAACAACCTAGAAGCTGTACATCGATCAGGCCAGTCTGAATGTTACCTCTGAGGCAAAGTGAAGGAGCAACAGTGTTCAGACACAGACATGGAGATGCAAGCCACTTGTTCCAAGTGGTTGCCTAATCACTGCTTAACTTCAGTGTTCCAGTCCACGTCTAATGTGCTGAAGCACCACTTGTAATGAACAGCTGCCTCTTGGATTCCTCAGCACACTCATACGACGTTCCATGGCTGCAGGCATGGACAGCAAGCGTTGACACCCAGGACCGCTGCCTGAAATTCCAGATGGACTGGTCCATTTTTAGCACAGTGAGCCTGTCTAACTTGGGTTTTAGCGCAATATGATAATTATCTGGCTAATAATGGGGAAAGAAATGGGCTGGTGTGGGGGCCTTGAGAAAATAAATGGGCTGGTGTGGGGGCCTTGAGAAAATAAATGGGCTGGTGTGGGGGCCTTGAGAAAATAAATGGGCTGGTGTGGGGGCCTTGAGAAAATAAATGGGCTGGTGTGGGGGCCTTGAGAAAATAAATGGGCTGGTGTGGGGGCCTTGAGAAAATAAATGGGCTGGTGTGGGGGCCTTGAGAAAATAAATGGGCTGGTGTGGGGGCCTTGAGAAAATAAATGGGCTGGTGTGGGGGCCTTGAGAAAATAAATGGGCTGGTGTGGGGGCCTTGAGAAAATAAATGGGCTGGTGTGGGGGCCTTGAGAAAATAAATGGGCTGGTGTGGGGGCCTTGAGAAAATAAATGGGCTGGTGTGGGGGCCTTGAGAAAATAAATGGGCTGGTGTGGGGGCCTTGAGAAAATAAATGGGCTGGTGTGGGGGCCTTGAGAAAATAAATGGGCTGGTGTGGGGGCCTTGAGAAAATAAATGGGCTGGTGTGGGGGCCTTGAGAAAATAAATGGGCTGGTGTGGGGGCCTTGAGAAAATAAATGGGCTGGTGTGGGGGCCTTGAGAAAATAAATGGGCCAATTTCAGGTTCCAGTCTGCCCCTTCTGAGAGAGACACACGCACACACACACACACACACACACAGCTGTATTGAGTCATTGTCAAGCTGAGATGCCATTATTAAAGCAACTCCAGTCCTGCTTACTGAAGCAGTGATGTAACCAGGGCTGACCAGCATCAACATGCACCACAGGCTGGACACCACAGGACAGGCTGGCCGCACACTTCCCAGGAGGACAGAGCATGGCTCCAGCACACGGCCACAACCTTGTCTCTGCTCCCCCTCGCCATCCTTCCCTCCATCCCATTCTAGCCCCCATGTCTAGAGGTCGAACAATTTTTTTTAAAAACTTTATTTCGCCTTTATTTTACCAGATAGGCTAGTTGAGAACAAGTTCTCATTTATAACTGTGACCTGGCCAAGATAAAGCATAGCAGTTCGATACATACAACAACACAGAGTTACACATGGAATAAACAAACATACAGTCAATAATACAGTAGAACAAAGAAACGTCTATATACAGTGAGTGCAAATGAGGTCTGATAAGGGAGGTAAGGCAATAAATAGGCCATGGTGGCGAAGTAATTACAAAATAAAAAATAAACACTGGAATGGTAGATGTGCAGAAGATGAATGTGCAAGTAGAGATACTGGGGTGCAAAGGAGCAAGATAAATAAATAAATACAGTATGGGGATGGGGTAGTTGGATGGGCTGTTTACAGATGGGCTATGTACAGGTGCAGTGATCTGCGAGCTGCTCTGTCTCCAGCTTCAGTGATTTTTGCAGTTTGTTCCAGTCATTGGCAGCAGAGAACTGGAAGGAAAGGCGGCCAAAGGAGGTGTTGGCTTTGGGGGTGACCAGTGAGATATACCTGCTGGAGCGCGTGCTACGGGTGGGTGCTGCTATGGTGACCAGTGAGCTGACATAAGGCGGGGCTTTACCTAGCACAGACTTGTAGATGACCTGGAGCCAATGGGTTTGGTGACAAGTATGAAGCGACGTCCAACAAACGAGAGCATACAGGTCACAGTGGTGGGTAGAATATGGGGCTTTGGTGACAAAATGGATGGCACTGTGATAGACTGCATCCAATTTGTTGAGTAGAGTGTTGGATGCTATTTTATAGATGACATTGCCTAAGTCGAGGATCGGTAGGATGGTCAGTTTTACAAGGGTATGTTTAGCAGCATGAGTGAAGAATGCTTTGTTGTGAAATAGGAAGCCGATTCTAGATTTAATTTCGGATTGGAGATGCTTAATGTGAGTCTGGAAGGAGAGTTTACGGTCTAGCCAGACACCTAGGTATTTGTAGTTGTCTACATATTCAAAGTCAGAACCATCCAGAGTAGCGATGGCATGGCCTCGGCATGGCCGATTAATTAGGGCCGATTTCAAGTTTTCATAACAATCGGTAATCTGCATTTTTGGACACCGATTATGGCCGATTACATTGCACTCCACGAGGAGACTGCGTGGCAGGCTGACCACCTGTTATGCGAGTGCAGCAAGGAGCCAAGGTAAGTTGCTAGCTAGCATTAAACTTATCTCATAAAAAACAATCAATCTTAACATAATCACTAGTTAACTACACATGGTTGATGATATTACTAGTTTATCTAGTTTGTCCTGCGTTGCAAATAATCAATGAGGTGCCTGTTAATTTATCATCGAATCACAGCCTAATTCACCAAACGGGTGATGATTGATTTAACAAGCACATTCGCGAAAAAAGCACTGTTGTTGCACAAATGTACCGAACCATAAACATCAATGCCTTTCTTAAAATTAATACACAAGTATATTTTTTTAAACCTGCATATTTAGTTAAAAGAAATTCATGTTAGCAAGCAATATTAACTTGTGTCACTTCTCTTGCGTTCTGTGCAACAGAGTCAGGGTATATGCAGCAGTTTGGGCCGCCTGGCTCGTTGCGAACTGTGTGAAGACCATTTCTTCCTAACAAAAACCATAATTAATTTGCCAGAATTGTACATAATTATGACATAACATTGAATGTTGTAAAATTTAACAGCAATATTTAGACTTCTGGATGCCACCCGTTCAATAAAATGCGGAACGGTTCCGTATTTCACAGAAATAATAAATGTTTTGTTTTCTAAATTATAGTTTCCGGATTTGACCATATTAATGACCTAAGGCTCGTATTTCTGTGTGTTTTATTATATTAGAATTAAGTCTATGATTTGATATTTGATAGAGCAGTCTGACTGAGCGGTGGAAGGCAGCAGCAGGTTCGTAAGCATTCATTCAAACAGCACTTTCCTGCGTTTGCCAGCAGCTCTTCCCAATGCTTGAAGCACCGCCCTGTTTATGACTTCAAGCCTATCAACTCCCGAGATGAGGCTGGCAATACCATAGTGCCTATAAGAACATCCAATAGTCAAAGGTATATGAAATACAAATGGTATAGAGAGAAATAATCCTATAATTCCTATAATAACTACAACATAAAAAGTTTTACCTGGGAATATTGAAGACTCATGTTAAAAGGAATCACCAGCTTTCTCATGTTCTGAGCAAGGAACTTAAAGTTAGCTTTTTTACATGGCACATATTTTAAAAAATTCTCCCACACTGTGTTTTTGCGTTATTTAAACCAAATTGAACAGATGTCATGCAGGTGATAGAGGACCCCAAAGCGACTTAACAGAAACAGAGTTTATTCAAGTCCAAACAGGGAATAACAGAAATCCTCTTGTCTGTAGAGGGGAATAACAAGAGAAGCGGCCACAGACTGCAGGTCGCTTCGGGTAGGCGCAGGCCGTAGTAGACAGAGACACCTGCTCACACGCAGCATCTGATGAAGGCAAAAAAACACGACAGGACAGGGCGAAACACAATCACAGCATGGTGAATACTAAACAAGGAACCGACGGGACAGGAACGGAACACAAAGGAATAAATAGGGACTCTAATCAGGGGAAAGGATCGGGAACAGGTGTGGGAAGACTAAATGATGATTAGGGAATAGGAACAGCTGGGAGCAGGAACGGAACGATAGAGAGAAGAGAGAGCGAGAGAGTGAGAGAGGGAGGGGGAGAGAGAGGGATAGAAAGAGAGAAAGAACCAAATAAGACCAGCAGAGGGAAACGAATAGAATGGGGAGCACAGGGACAAGACATGATAATAAATGACAAACATGACAGTACCCCCCCACTCACCGAGCGCCTCCTGGCGCACTCGAGGAGGAATCCTGGCGGCAACGGAGGAAATCATCGATGAGTGAACGGTCCAGCACGTCCCGAGACGGAACCCAACTCCTCTCCTCAGGACCGTAACCCTCCCAATCCACTAAGTATTGGTGACCCCGTCCCCGAGAACGCATGTCCATGATCTTATGTACCTTGTAAATAGGTGCGCTCTCGACAAGGACGGGGAGGGGGAGGGAAGATGAACGGGGTGCGAAGAAAGGGCTTAACACAGGAGACATGGAAGACAGGATGGACGCGACGAAGATGTCGCGGAAGAAGCAGTCGCACAGCGACAGGATTGACGACCTGGGAGACACGGAACGGACCAATGAACCGCGGAGTCAACTTACGAGAAGCTGTCGTAAGAGGAAGGTTGCGAGTGGAAAGCCACACTCTCTTGCCGCAACAATACCTTGGACTCTTAATCCTGCGTTTATTGGCGGCTCTCACCGTCTGTGCCCTGTAACGGCAAAGTGCAGACCTCACCCTCCTCCAGGTGCGTTCACAACGTTGGACAAACGCTTGAGCGGAGGGAACGCTGGACTCGGCAAGCTGGGATGAGAACAGAGGAGGCTGGTAACCCAGACTACTCTGAAACGGAGATAACCCGGTAGCAGACGAAGGAAGCGAATTGTGAGCGTATTCTGCCCAGGGGAGCTGTTCTGCCCAAGACGCAGGGTTTCTGAAAGAAAGACTGCGTAGTATGCGACCAATCGTCTGATTGGCCCTCTCTGCTTGACCGTTAGACTGGGGATGAAACCCGGAAGAGAGACTGACGGACGCACCAATCAAACGACAGAACTCCCTCCAAAACTGTGACGTGAATTGCGGGCCTCTGTCTGAAACGGCGTCTAACGGGAGGCCATGAATTCAGAATACATTCTCAATAATGATTTGTGCCGTCTCCTTAGCGGAAGGAAGTTTAGCGAGGGGAATGAAATGTGCCGCCTTAGAGAACCTATCGACAACCGTAAGAATCACAGTCTTCCCCGCAGACAAAGGCAGACCGGTAATGAAGTCTAAGGCGATGTGAGACCATGGTCGAGAAGGAATGGGGAGCGGTCTGAGACGACCGGCAGGAGGAGAGTTACCCGACTTAGTCTGCGCGCAGTCCGAACAAGCAGCCACGAAACGGCGCGTGTCACGCTCCTGAGTCGGCCACCAAAAGCGCTGGCGAATAGACGCAAGAGTGCCTCGAACACCGGGATGACCAGCTAACTTGGCAGAGTGAGCCCACTGAAGAACAGCCAGACGAGTGGAAACAGGAACGAAAAGGAGGTTACTAGGACAAGCGCGCGGCGACACAGTGTGCGTGAGTGCTTGCTTAACCTGTCTTTCAATTCCCCAGACTGTTAACCCGACAACACGCCCATAAGGAAGAATCCCTCGGGATCAGTAGAAGCCACAGAAGAACTAAACAGACGGGATAAGGCATCAGGCTTGGTGTTCTTGCTACCCGGACGGTAAGAAATCACAAACTCGAAACGAGCGAAAAACAACGCCCAACGAGCTTGACGGGCATTAAGTCGTTTGGCAGAACGGATGTACTCAAGGTTCTTATGGTCTGTCCAAACGACAAAAGGAACGGTCGCCCCTCCAACCACTGTCGCCATTCGCCTAGGGCTAAGCGGATGGCGAGCAGTTCACGGTTACCCACATCATAGTTGCGCTCAGATGGCGACAGGCGATGAGAAAAATAAGCGCAAGGATGAACCTTATCGTCAGACTGGAAGCGCTGGGATAGAATGGCTCCCACGCCTACCTCTGAAGCGCCAACCTCGACAATGAATTGTCTAGTGACGTCAGGAGTAACGAGGATAGGAGCGGACGTAAAACGTTCTTTTAGAAGATCAAAAGCTCCCTGGGCGGAACCGGACCACTTAAAACACGTCTTGACAGAAGTAAGAGCTGTGAGAGGGGCAGCAACTTGACCGAAATTACGAATGAAACGCCGATAGAAATTAGCGAAACCTAAAAAGCGCTGCAACTCGACACGTGACCTTGGAACGGGCCAATCACTGACAGCTTGGACCTTAGCGGAATCCATCTGAATGCCTTCAGCGGAAATAACGGAACCGAGAAAAGTAACGGAGGAGACATGAAAAGAGCACTTCTCAGCCTTTACGTAGAGACAATTCTCTAAAAGGCGCTGTAGAACACGTCGAACGTGCTGAACATGAATCTCGAGTGACGGAGAAAAATCAGGATATCGTCAAGATAGACAAAAACAAAGATGTTCAGCATGTCTCTCAGAACATCATTAACTAATGCCTGAAAAACAGCTGGCGCATTGGCGAGACCGAACGGCAGAACCCGGTACTCAAAATGCCCTAACGGAGTGTTAAACGCCGTTTTCCACTCGTCCCCCTCTCTGATGCGCACGAGATGGTAAGCGTTACGAAGGTCCAACTTAGTAAAGCACCTGGCTCCCTGCAGAATCTCGAAGGCTGATGACATAAGGGGAAGCGGATAACGATTCTTAACCGTTATGTCATTCAGCCCTCGATAATCCACGCAGGGGCGCAGAGTACCGTCCTTCTTCTTAACAAAAAAGAACCCCGCCCCGGCCGGAGAAGAAGAAGGCACTATGGTACCGGCGTCAAGAGACACAGACAAATAATCCTCGAGAGCCTTACGTTCGGGAGCCGACAGAGAGTATAGTCTACCTCGAGGAGGAGTGGTCCCCGGAAGGAGATCAATACTACAATCATACGACCGGTGAGGAGGAAGGGAGTTGGCTCGGGACCGACTGAAGACCGTGCGCAGATCATGATATTCCTCCGGTACTCCTGTCAAATCGCCAGGTTCCTCCTGCGAAGTAGGGACCGAAGAAACGTGAGGGATGGCAGACATTAAACACTTCACATGACAAGAAACGTTCCAGGATAGGATAGAATTACTAGACCAATTAATAGAAGGATTATGACATACTAGCCAGGGATGACCCAAAACAACAGGTGTAAACGGTGAACGGAAAATCAAAAAAGAAATAGTCTCACTGTGGTTACCAGATACTGTGAGAGTTAAAGGTAGTGTCTCAAATTTGATACTGGGAAGATGACTACCATCTAAGGCAAACATGGGCGTAGGCTTGTCTAACGGTCTGAAAGGAATGTTATGTTTCCGAACCCATGCTTCGTCCATGAAACAACCCTCAGCCCCAGAGTCAA
Organism: Oncorhynchus gorbuscha; assembly: GCF_021184085.1. Taxonomy (NCBI): domain Eukaryota; kingdom Metazoa; phylum Chordata; class Actinopteri; order Salmoniformes; family Salmonidae; genus Oncorhynchus; species Oncorhynchus gorbuscha. The sequence continues at coordinate 65,677,783 of NC_060187.1, read as the reverse complement.
TCAAGGCACTGCATGTAGCACCCGAACCGGTCCAGCGTAGATGGACCGACATAGTAGTACAAGATCTAGATGAAGAGACCTGAGTAGTAGCGCTCACCAGTAGCCCTCCGCTTACTGATGGGCTCTGGCCTCTTACTGGACATGAATTAACAAAATGTCCAGCAACTCCGCAATAGAGGCACAGGCGGTTGGTGATCCTCCGTTCCCTCTCCTTAGTCGAGATGCGAATCCCTCCCAGCTGCATGGGCTCAGTCTCAAAGCCAGAGGAGGGAGATGGTTGTGATGCGGAGCAGGGAAACACCGTTGATGCGAGCTCTCTTCCACGAGCCCGGTGACGAAGATCTACCCGTCGTTCTATGCGGATGGCGAGAGCAATCAAAGAGTCCACATCTGAAGGAACCTCCCGGGAGAGAATCTCATCCTTAACCACTGCGTGGAGTCCCTCCAGAAAACGAGCGAGCAGCGCCGGCTCGTTCCACTCACTAGAGGCAGCAAGAGTGCGAAACTCAATAGAATAATCCGTTATGGACCGTTCACCTTGGCATAATGAAGCCAGGGCCCTAGAAGCCTCCCTACCAAAAACTGAACGGTCAAAAACCCGAATCATCTCCTCTTTAAAGTTCTGGAACTTGTTAGAGCAATCAGCCCTTGCCTCCCAGATAGCTGTGCCCCATTCTCGAGCCCGGCCAGTAAGGAGTGAAATGACGTAAGCAACCCGAGCTCTCTCTCTAGAGTATGTGTTGGGTTGGAGAGAGAACACAATCTCACACTGCGTGAGAAAGGAGCGGCACTCAGTGGGCTGCCCGGAGTAGCAAGGTGGGTTATTAACCCTAGGTTCAGGAGGCTCGGCAGGCCAGGAAGTAACAGGTGGCACGAGACGTAGACTCTGGAACTGTCCAGAGAGGTCGGAAACCTGAGCGGCCAGGTTCTCCACGGCATGGCGAGCAGCAGACAATTCCTGCTCGTGTCTGCCGAGCATGGCTCCTTGGATCTCGACGGCAGTGTAACGAGCGTCTGAAGTCGCTGGGTCCATTCCTAGGTCGGTTCCTTCTGTCATGCAGGTGATAGAGGACCCAAAAGCGACTTAACAGAAACAGAGTTTATTCAAGTCCAAACAGGGAATAACAGAAATCCTCTTGTCTGTAGAGGGGAATAACAAGAGAAGCGGCCACAGACTGCAGGTCGCTTCGGGTAGGCGCAGGCCGTAGTAGACAGAGACACCTGCTCACACGCAGCATCTGATGAAGGCAAAAAAACACGACAGGACAGGGCGAAACACAATCACAGCATGGTGAATACTAAACAAGGAACCGACGGGACAGGAACGGAACACAAAGGAATAAATAGGGACTCTAATCAGGGGAAAGGATCGGGAACAGGTGTGGGAAGACTAAATGATGATTAGGGGAATAGGAACAGCTGGGAGCAGGAACGGAACGATAGAGAGAAGAGAGAGCGAGAGAGTGAGAGAGGGAGGGGGAGAGAGAGGGATAGAAAGAGAGAAAGAACCAAATAAGACCAGCAGAGGGAAACGAATAGAATGGGGAGCACAGGGACAAGACATGATAATAAATGACAAACATGACAACAGATTTCATTATTTATTTGAGACTAAATAGATTTTTATTTATGTATTATATTAAGTTAAAACAAAAGTGTTCATTCAGTATTGTTGTAATTGTGATTATTACAAATAAAATAAAATACAATTTTATTTGTCACATACACATGGTTAGCAGATGTTAATGTGAGTGTAGCGAAATGCTTGTGCTTCTAGTTCCGACAATGCAGTGATAACCAACAAGTAATCTAACTAACAATTCCAAAACTACTGTCTTATGCACAGTGTAAGGGGATAAAGAATATGTACATAAGGATATATGAATGAGTGATGGTACAGAGCAGCATACAGTAGATGGTATCGAGTACAGTATATACATATGAGATGAGTATGTAGACAAAGTAAACAAAGTGGCATAGTTAAAGTGGCTAGTGATACATGTATTACATAAGGATGCAGTCGATGATGTAAAGTACAGTATATACGTATGCATATGAGATGAATAATGTAGGGTAAGTAACATTATATATATACTGCTGCTCAAAAAATAAAGGGAACAATTAAACAACACAATGTAACTCCAAGACAATCACACTTCTGTGAAATCAAACTGTCCACTTAGGAAGCAACACTGATTGACAATCAATTTCACATGCTGTTGTGCAAATGGAATAGACAACAGGTGGGAATTATAGGCAATTAGCAAGACTCCCCCAATAAAGGAGTGGTTCTGCAGGTGGTGACCACAGACCACTTCTCAGTTCCTATGCTTCCTGGCTGATGTTTTGGTCACTTTTGAATGCTGGCGGTGCTTTCACTCTAGTGGTAGCATGAGACGGAGTCTACAACCCACACAAGTGGCTCAGGTAGTGCAGCTCTTCCAGGATGGCACATCAATGCGAGCTGTGGCAAGAAGGTTTGCTGTGTCTGTCAGCTTAGTGTCCAGAGCATGGAGGCGCTACCAGGAGACAGGCCAGTACATCAGGAGACGTGGAGGAGGCCGTAGGAGGGCAACAACCCAGCAGCAGGACCGCTACCTCCGCCTTTGTGGAGCAGTAGGAGCACTGCCAGAGCCCTGAAAAATGACCTCCAGCAGGTCACAAATGTGCATGTGTCTGCTCAAACGGTCAGAAACAGACTCCATTAGGGTGGTATGAGGGCCCGACGTCCACAGGTGGGGGTTGTGCTTACAGCCCAACACCGTGCAGGACGTTTGGCATTTGCCAGAGAACACCAAGATTGGCAAATTCGCCACTGGCACCCTGTGCTCTTCACAGATGAAAGCAGGTTCACACTGAGTACATGTGACAGACGTGACAGTCTGGAGACGCCGTGGAGAACGTTCTGCTGCCTGCAACATCCTCCAGCATGACTGGTTTGGCGGTGGGTCAGTCATGGTGTGTTTCTGGGGTGCCGCACAGCCCTCCATGTGCTCGCCAGAGCTAGCCTGACTGCCATTAGGTACCGAGAGGAGATCATCAGACCCCTTGTGAGACCATATGCTGGTGCGGTTGGCCCTGGTTCCTCCTAATGCAAGACAATGCTAGACCTCATGTGGCTGGAGTGTGTCAGCAGTTCCTGCAAGAGGAAGGCATTGATGCTATGGACTGGCCCGCCCGTTCCCTAGACCTGAATCCAATTGAGCACATCTGGGACATCATGTCTCGCTCCATCCACCAACGCCACGTTGCACCACAGACTGTCCAGGAGTTGGCGGATGCTTTAGTCCAGGTCTGGGAGGAGATCCCTCAGGAGACCATCCACCACCTCATCAGGAGCATGCCCAGGCGTTGTAGGGAGGTCATAAAGGCACGTGGAGGCCACACACACTACTGAGCCTCATTTTGACTTGTTTTAAGGACATTACATCAACGTTGGATCAGCCTGTAGTGTGGTTCTCCACTTTAATTTTGAGTGTGACTCCAAATCCAGACCTCCATGGGTTGATAAATTTGATTTCCATTGATCATTTTTGTGTGATTTTGTTGGCAGCACATTCAACTATGTGAAGAAAAAAGTATTTAATAAGAATATTTTATTCATTCAGATCTAGGATGTGTTATTTTAGTGTTCCCTTTATTTTTTTGAGCAGTGTATATAAAAATCTGCCGATTAATCGGCATCGGCTTTTTATGGTCTTCCAATAATCTGTATCGGTATCGGCATTGAACAATCATAATCGGTCGACCTCTACCCATGACCCTCATCCGCTCTGTGCTATAAGCCTGCCAAAACCTCTCTCCACAGGGGAGAAAAAGACAGAGAAAGAGACAGGCAACAGATGGTCTCTTGACTTTTCAGGATTACAAAGTGACACTAACCGTCTTAACACAATCTCCATACCCTTAGGGATATACTAGCTGTTCTGTAATACATGGAACTGAGTTACTGTGGTGGTGAAGGAGACTGTCTGTGACAAGGTTCTCTATTCTACCAGAGCCAGTATCTTTCCAGGGCAAGACATGACAACATTCTTCTTGCACTGCAATAATGCATGTTGGGATTGTAATAAAATGCAATGATTACAGTATGACAGAAACTCAAGACCATATCAATCCCTACAAACTCTCTCCAAGTCCTTTTTCTTTATCCCAGATACTACGGTGACAGGTTGATGTATTAGAGCACCCAGCCTCTGACAAAGATGTGCAGGGACCTATAGAGTCTCTATTGTAGCTGTGATCCATCTGCCCTTGATTCAGAGCCAGAGAACAATCACATACATCAGCTAGAGACAGCTGTCTCCCCCAGTCTGAATCTATTCCAGCTGTTTCAAATCCAACCAATCTACTGGATGATCTCCTCCAGGCCTGAAGGATTTTCATTGCTTTCCTCCCCGAGCCATAAACCACTAAGCCCCACATCTGTTCAATCTACGGCCATCACGGAGGTCAGTTCATAACTAATCTCACAGACATATCCACAGTCGGTCTCCTCTGTTCTGGACCTCAGGCATCTCTCCTCCTCTCTCTAATTATCCGTCTCACCTTCGTTCTTCCCAACTGTAGACAAACTGCGGTTAGATAACTGAGGCAGCCAGTGGCTGAGACGATCTCGACTGTGCACTGTGTGGTAATAATCACTGTCGGTAACGGGCCGTGCAGGAGCGAGAGATAGGGAGGGGGGCGAGATAGAGGGGGGAGGTAGTCTGTGCCCAAACCTTGCACCAGCCACAACACATCACCATCACCATTCTCCTCCTCTCTATTGTTCCACCTTTCCTCCTACTAGCTGCACCTACTCTCTAGACAAAATGGAGCAGCTGAGGGGGAAGGGCAATAGGACTTCAATGTTTAATGCTAACTAGGGTTGGGGTCAATTCCGTTTCAATTCCAGTTAGATCAGAAAGTAAACCAAATTCCAATCCCAATTCTAAATTTTGACTGGTCTACTTTTTGCCAATTCACACTCTTAAAAGCTGAGGTTAACAAGAACGAAACAATACATATTTCATGAGGTATAAGAAAAGCACTTTTCATCATTTTACACTGCCGGTGACTGCAGCAATCGAGGAGCGGTCAAAGAAAGTGCAGGGTACCCAAGCTTTCTGGCCGAGTCAAGCTGTCTCTGATCCACTTACAAGCGCAGTCAACCATTAACTTGTGACTAGAGTTCGAGCGATTATGATTTTTCAACGCCGATACCGATTATTGGAGGACCAATAAAACCCGATACCGATTAATCAGCCAATTTTGAATTATTATTTGTAATAATGACAATTACAACAATACTGAATGAACACTTATTTGAACTTAATATAATACATCAATTAAAATCAATTTAGCCTCAAATAAATAATGAAACATGTTCAATTTGGTTTAAATAATGCAAAAACAAAGTGTTGGAGAAGAAAGTAAAAGTGCAATATGTGCCATGTAAGAAAGCGAACGTTTAAGTTCCTTGCTCAGAACATGAGAACATATGAAAGCTGGTGTTTCCTTTTAACATGAGACTTCAATATTCCCAGGTAAGAAGTTTTCATTGTGTAGTTATTATAGGAATTATAGGACTATTTTTCTCTGTACCATTTGTATTTCATTAACCTTTGACTATTGGATGTTCTTATAGGCACTTTAGTATTGTCAGTGTAACAGTATAGCTTCCGTCCCTCTCCTCGCTCCTACCTGGGCTCGAACCAGGAACACAACGACAACAGCCACCCTCGAAGCAGCGTTACCCATGCAGAGCAAAGGGAACAACTACTCCAAGTCTCAGAGCGAGTGACGTTTGAGACGCTATTAGCGCGCACCCCGCTAATCAGCTAGCCATTTCACATCGGTTACACCAGCCTAATCTCGGGAGTTGATAGGCTTGAAGTCATAAACAGGTGCTGGCAAACGCACAAAAGTGCTGTTTGAATGAATGCTTACGAGCCTGCTGGTGCCTACCATCGCTCAGTCAGACTGCTCTATCAAATCATAGACTTAGTTATAACATGATAACACACAGAAATACGAGCCTTAGGTCATTAATATGGTCGAATCCGGAAACTATCATCTCGAAAATAAGACGTTTATTTTTTCAGTGAAATACGAAACCGTTCCGTATTTTATCTAACGGATGGCATCCAGTCTAAATATTCCTGTTACATTGCACAACCTTCAATGTTATGTCATAATTACGTAAAATTCTGGCAAATTAGGCAGCCCAAACTGTTGCATATACACTGACTCTGCGTGCAATGAACGCAAGAGAAGTGACACAATTTCACCTGGTTAATATTGCCTGCTAACCTGGATTTCTTTTAGCTAAATATGCAGGTTTACAAATACATACTTCTGTGTATTGATTTTAAGAAAGGCATTGATGTTTATGGTTAGGTACACATTGGAACAATGATACGCACCATTCAATGCTAGCTAGCAACTTACCTTGACTTACTGCATTCGCGTAACAGGCAGTCTCCTCGTGGAGTGCAATGTAATCAGGTGGTTAGTGCGTTGGACTAGTTAATAACTGTAAGGTTGCAAGATTGAATCCCCCGAGTTGACAAGGTAAAAATCTGTCCTTCTGCCCCTGAACGAGGCAGTTAACCCACTGTTCCTAGGCCGTCATTGAAAGTAAGAATGTGTTCTTAACTGACCTGTAAAAAAAACGGCCAAATTGGTGTCCAAAAAAAACGATTTCCGATTGTTCTGAAAACTTGAAATCGGCCCAATTAATCGGATATTCCGATTAATCGGTCGACCTTTACTTGTGACACCTACTACCTCAGGATATACTAGCAAGTCTTCTCAACATCTAAGGTATGTGACCATCTATTGTTTTGTTATGCAAAACAGTGATGGTCAAGAGCATTTTTCCACAGCGCTGCCACTCCCTGTGTACCTTATCATTAACCTTCTAAAGCAAATTATAATGTATTGCTCATGTAGGCTACTTCAACAAAACAGAGAGATAGAGAATTTCCACCCCTCTGGGCAAACCATGATTCAAGTTCAACATTGTGTACATGCTCACCCACTGAAGGAGAATGGAGAGACGGAGGTGGAGATACATTTCAATAGAAGAGGAGGAAGACAGAGGAAGATAGAGTATAGAGGAATAGGAAGATAGGGAAAGAGAGGAAGAGTGTTTATGTTGCATAATTGATTCAGTACTGCTGTGTTAAAAGAAGGGCTCTGCTCCAGTCACCACTGTGAGGTTGATTAACTCAACCATGTTAGAGAGGCAGCCATTTACCGCACCACTAATCAATTACAACCTCAACCGCTTTGTAATACTCCCAACCACACCATAGATCGATGAGACCTGTGTGAGTGTGTGTGTGTGTGTGTGTGTGTGTGTGTGTGTGTGTGTGTGTGTGTGTGTGTGTGTGTGTGTGTGTGTGTGTGTGTGTGTGTGTGTGTGTGTGTGTGTGTGTGTGTGTGTGTGTGTGTGTGTGTGTGTGTGTGTGTGTGTGTGTGTGTGTGTGTGTGTGTGTGAGACCAGTGCCCTAGAATCGCCCTATGCAGTCAGGTCCCACTAACTTCTTGTTGCAGAGCTCAGCATAGTATGACAGAGAAGTGAGCCCTGCAGTTGTTCATAATTAAGATACCTGCCAACCTAGTCTGGAAATAAGAGCCACAGAGTTAAGTCTCAATCCCTCAAGTATGTGCCAAACTCTTATTGAACCCCTGAACACATCATGGCTTCATACCATTGCTTTCAGTGAAATAACTGGGCCAGTAGATGCAGGGGCACAACTTTGGTTTTAGAAGTAAGGGGGACATAACCTGGGCATCTAAAGCTAGTTTTATGCATTTCTACTAGGGCTGTCACCAACAAAAAATCTTGGTCAACGAAGATTAGTCTTTTCTTTCGACCAATTGATTGGATGAAATTTGAAAACGTGCATTTTTCTATATATACACACACCCTATGTGTTTTAATAAAATCAACTACAGTTGAAGTCTTAAGTTTACATACACCTTAGCCAAATACATTTAAACTCAGCTTTTCACAATTCCTGACATTTAATCCTAGTAAAAATTCCCTGTTTTAGGTCAGTTAGGATTACCACTTTATTTTAGCAATGTGAAATGTCAGATTAATAATAGAGAGAATGATTTATTTCAGCTTTTATTTCTTTCATCACATTCCCAGTGGGTCAGAATTTAATCAATTAGTATTTTGCATTGCCTTTAAATTGTGTAATTTGGGTCAAAACCAGTCCCTCCTGCAGCAATGCAACAGAGCCTGAGTGATGCTTGCCACCCTTTTTCAGTTCTGCTTCATGGGATTGGGATGGTGTTCTTTGACTTAGTTGTCCTTAAGCTATATTGTCACAACTTTGAAAGTTGCTTGGGGTCATTGTCCATTTGTGACCAGCTTTAACTTCCTGACTGATGTCTTTTCTTCATAACATACGTTTCCTTCCACATGATGGTCATTATGGCAATGCAAACAGTTCTATTTTTGTTTCATCACCTTTTTCTTCATAACCAGAGGACATTTCTCCAAAAAGTACGATCTTTGTCACCATGTGCAGTTGCAAACCGTAGTCTGGCTTTTTTTATGGCAGTTTTGGAGCAGTGGGTATGTCCTTGCTGAGCGGCCTTTCAGGTTATGTCGATATAGGACTTGTTTTATTGTGGATAGCAGATAGTTTTGTACCTGTTTCCTCCAGCATCTTCACAAGGTCCTTTGCTGTTGTTCTGAGATTTATTTGCACTTTTCACACCAAAGTACATTCATCTCTAGGCAACACAACGCGTCTCCTTCCTGAGCGGTATGACGGCTGCGTGGTCCCATGGTGTTTATACTTGCATACTATTGTTTGTACAGATGAAAATGGTACCTTCAGGCATTTGGAAATTGTTCCCGAGGATGAACCAGACTTGTGGAGGTCTACAATTTTTTTTCCTAAGGTCTTGGCTGATTTCATTAGATTTCCCCATGATGGTCAAGCAAAGAGGCACTGAGTTTGAAGATAGGCCTTGAAATACATCCACAGGTACACCCCCAATTGACTCAAATTATGTCATTTAGCCTAACAGATGCTTCTAAAGCCATGACATCATTTTCTGGAATTTTCCAAGCTGTTTAAAGGCACAGTCAATTTAGTGTATGTAAACTTCTGACCCACTGGAATTGTGATACAGTGAATTATAAGTGAAATAATCTTTCTGTAAACAATTGTTGGAAAAATTACTTGTGTCATCCACAAAGTAGATGTACTAACTGACATGCCAAAACTATAGTTTGTTCACAAGACATTTGTGGAGTGGTTGAAAAGCGAGTTTTAATGACTCCAACTATGTGTATTTAAACTTCTGACTTCAACTGTATATGTACTGAACTTGTTTGATGCTTTAAGCAGACTGTTTGATTAAATAATTAAGACACACAAATGACTCAAGAGAGAGCCAGAGATCAAGATTGCCTAGCCAGAAAAAAACGAAACAATTTATTTTCCTTGCTGCGCCCACTTCGCAGAAGCTCCTGAAGTTGCCGGTAATAGGCTTCACCAGCACTCGGCAATCTTTTTCATTTGGAGGGACAATTTATCTTACCCTTTCCACCAATCTGCGTGCTAGTCATGATTTTCATATGCACATTTTCATGGAACAGTTTCATGTACAAGTCTTTGAATCTCAAAATCATCATCTGTGGTTAATCTACATTCTATCGAAATCTAAATGAAAATGATAAAAATCTAAAAGTTACTTTTATTGGCATTGCCAACTATGTAAAATAGCATACATTAAGCAGACACATAAAAACAATGCAGCCTGCAGGTAGAAAATATCCTGATAAAAATAAATATCCTATAAATCACATTGGCTACTCATGCCCTGTCTGCAACAAACTTGAAACATTGTATCAACTATCAACTGGGTCACCCAGAAACTCATGCTAGCAAACTTGAAACATTGTATAAAATATTCTGGGCCCTCGCGAGTTTCCCGCACCAGTGAGCTCAGGACAGACACAGCTGTAGGCCCTTTGTGCAAGGGATATGAAGTAATCAAGTATTTTATGACATTTCCACTGGATCAGAGCTTTACATTTTTCACTTTCATGTCAAGTGTTTATCGAAAGGGAAAGAGCTGGAAATATTGTTAAAATACTTTGAGGAACTTTTGTCATTCTCAATTGATTCTAAAAATAGACTTTGTTTACTTGCTGTTTGAGGTGAAGAATAATTACTGGGAGAAGCTCCACAGCTCATTATAGGAACATTTATGAGCCTATATTTGTGTGCAGGCCAGGTAGATTAGTCCTACTTCTATATGCATAATCAGGTGTGCATCCTTAGTTCCTTGAGCATTTCAAACAAAAGACGATTAATACATTGACAAAACTCGTAAATGGATTGAAATAAAAACGTGTTTCTCACAAGTGTAGCATAGGTTGTGAGTTCACACATCCACTCCGAAAATAAGAACAATAAATGACTGTAATTAAAATATATTCAATCCATTAACAGAAATTACCGCAAACAAACATTGCAGATTAGAAATGATATGAATTAACGGTAAATGTAGACTACTACTGCCGATATATGTAATGGGGAATTGATAGACACAGCAAACAATGCACACAATGAAGTTCTGAAACAATGAATACCCATGAAATGGCTGGAGAGAGAGCATTCTGGAAAGTGACGTGCCTTGTGCATCTGAGCCACAATCCCCATATTCTTGGACCGTGCCATCCCAGCAGCCTCCTCAATGGATTAGTCCACTAAGACCGGCGTAAATCAGACCGGTGTCTCGTGTGCCAATGAAAAACACAGTCTATTTGCAACTGCTCGACTAAAAAAATATCTTGGGTTTTCAATACAGACCTATTTCGTCATAAAGTATCCCATAAGAGACACCCAAACCTTATGAAAGTTGCACAGTATACCCTTAATCTTGTAATAAATCAAATCTAGTGATTCATTGGATATATTTACCATATCATATGGAGACAGAAACATAAACCTTTAACATTATGATAAGTAGACATAATGTCAAGCCCTGACATTAGAAAGCTTTCACGTCTCTATTTTGGTTTGGTCAGGGTGTGATTTGGGTGGGCATTCTATGTTTTATTTTCTATGTTTTTGTATTTCTTTGTTTTGGCCGGGTATGGTTCTCAATCAGGGACAGCTGTCTATCGTTGTCTCTGATTGGGAATCATACTTAGGCAGCCTTTTTCCCTTTTGTGTTTGTGGGAAGTTGACTTTGTTAGGGGCACTATATCCCTGTTAAGCGTCATGGTCGTTTTTGTTATTTGTTGTTTTGTTATTTGTTGTTGGCGACATTTATCTTAAATAAAAAGAAATGTACGCTCAACACGCTGCGCTTTGGTCTTCCTTTAACGATGGAGAAAGGGACTCCTGGACATAAGAGGAGATCCTGGACGGTAAGGGATCCTGGAGGCAGGCTGGGGAGTATCGCCGTCCAAAGGAGGAAGTAAAGGCAAGGGTTCCCAGTCCAGGGCCCGCAACGAGGATCCCCAGTCCGGGGCCCGCAGTGAGGGCCCCGAGTCCGGGGCACGCAAAGAGGGTCCCCTGTCCGGGTCCCCAGTCTGGGTCCCCAGTCCGGGGCCCGCAGCGAGGTTCCCCAGTCCGGGGCCCGCAGCGAGGTTCCCCAGTCCGGGGCCCACAGCGAGGTTCCCCAGTCCGGGGCCCCAGACCCAACGAGGGTTCCCAGTCAGGGGCCCACAATGAGGGTCCCCAGTCCGGGGTCGGCAACGGGGGTCCCCGCACCAGTGGTTCCACCAAATTGGGATGAGCCAGAGTGGAGCGGGGTCTACGTCCCGCACCAGAGGCGCCACCGTGGATAGATGCCCACCCAGACCCTCCCCTATAGGTTCAGGGATACTGTCACGCCCTGACGACGGCTGTGACACATAATTGCAAATTATTAAATCCTTCCAATAGAAATAAAACAATTTAGTTACGAATTGAACTTTAATTAAATGAGCTGACTCTTCACATGGGATGATTTCACTGAACAACAAAAGGGAATATTGAATGATTCCCAATGATCCATCGCATCTCCCAAAAACATTTTCAACATACATCTGTAAAATGATAGTCTAGAATCTAAAGCTTTGGTTGTCTTCCTCTCAGGCTTCTCCCTGGACCACCTCTTGAACATATGACTCTGAGGCCTCATCTTCACTGTCACGTTCTAACCTTGTTGAGGATGGCTTGTTGTCAGGCTCAAAAAGCCTCAAATTTTCCAAGCCCTTGCTTGGAAGTGTACTTCGCCAGACTGCCAAGAACCATGCCCTCATCCAGGCCAAGGTGGCGAGACACGGTAGTGATGACACCATAGGCCTTGTTGATCTCTGCACCAGACAGGATGCTCTTGCCAGCATACTTGGGGTCCAACATGTACGCTGCGGCATGTATGGGCTTCAAGCAGAAGTCTTCACGCTTTCTGATGTATTTCAGAACTGCAGTTTCCTCTGCTTGGAGCAACACTGAAGTAGACAGGGCAGTACGGATTTCTTCTCTTACTTCTGCAAACAGAGTCTGAACATCAGACAGGATGGGTGTGATGTGAGGGTAGGACTCCTCCACTTTAGACCAAGCAGCCTTCATGTTCGCAGCATTGTCTGTCACCAGTGCAAATACCTTCTGTGGTACAAGGTCATTGATGACTGCCTTCAGCTCATCTGCAATGTAGAGACTGGTGTGTCTGTTGTCCCTTGTGTCTGTGCTCTTGTAGAATACTGGGTGTGGGGTGGAGATGATGTAGTTAATTATTGCTTGCCCACGCAAATCCGACCACCCATCAGAGATGATTGCAATTCAGTCTGCTTTCTCTATGATTTGCTTGACCTTCAATTGAACTCTGTTGAACTCTGCATCCAGCAAATTAGTAGATAAAGCACGTCTGGGTGGAGGGGTGAATGCTGGGCGAAGAACATTCAGAAATTTCTTCCAATACACATTGCCTGTGAGCATCAGACGTGAACCAATTGCATACACAGCTTGAACAAGACATTCATCAGCATTTCTCTGACTACATTCCTCCATTGAGTCAAAAAAACATCTCAATTGAGGAGGACTATGAGGTGTTGCTATCGATAAGGTGTCTGATTCATCATTTTCACCTCAAATAGAAGTAGAGGGACTTTTGTCAGAGGTTGCTTGTTGTGAGTGCTGATGGAACTTTATGCACGTGGCCAGATGATTCTGCATCTTTTTTGCATTCTTCACATATGATTTTCCGCAATATTTGCAAATGTACACAGCTTTTCCTTCTACATTAGCTGCAGTGAAATGTCTCCACACGTCAGATGGTGCCTGTGCCATTATCTTGTAAAGATTAGATAAAAATGGTTAAAAAAACAAATACAATTCCATGTACAGATAAATAGTTAAGCAGTTAGATTAAACAACTCCTTTGTAAGATAAATGTTTTAAAATTAAACATGTATGGAAACAGGTGAATTAACACTCCTCAGTTAGCAGGCTCAAACAAGCTAAACCCCACATAGTAGCAAAAACTAACTAGCAGAAATTGTTAACAAGTTCGAAATGATTTAAACACACTTTGCTGTAGGCTACTACTTACTAGTTAACAAAAAATAATGGATGTCATATAAAACATATTCACCCCACCCAGTATTGTAATCAAAACTTACCAGAAAGCATGTAGTCCTTGGCTCAGACAGTGTAGTAGTGTGGGCTCAATAGCATCTCATTAGTGTGCAAGATCTTGAGAATCAGCTGTACATGTGATGGAAGAGTGCACTGCACATGTGATGGAAGAGTGCACTGTGCATGTAATGGAAGAATGCACTGTGCATGCAGAGGGTTGCAATTCTATTTAATTGGGGATAGTTTAACCAAAATATGTCACAAGACCTAGAATTGCCTAATGTGTATCCCACAAAAAAAGTTCACTGTTATAAGCTAACTTTTTTGATTAATTTAGCCGCTACAAATTCTAGGAACCACAGTTTCTTCTGATAACAGTCTCCAGTATCAACATTTCCAAGCAAACAAAAACAGGGAGAAGGGAGAATCTGTAGACATGCTGAGATAAAAGAACATACTCTTTGCCAGAATTCAGCTAGCCTTCACAAGATCCTAACATATGCAAATATGTCCCCTTCTGTGTTTTTTAAATATTTCAATGTGTGGGGGGGGTGTTATGTCCCCCCGTCCCCAGTGAAAGTTGCGCCGCTGAGTAGATGTGCTAAAGGTAGACAGAGGAACTCAAACAATCCAATATCATCAAACTTAGAATAACTTCCTTTTTCCATAAGGGAACTTCATTTGTGTTGTCAGGGGCATTAACATACATTGGGGCAAAAAAGTATTTAGTCAGCCACCAATTGTGCAAGTTCTCCCACTTAAAGAGATGAGAGAGGCCTGTAATTTTCATCATAGGTACACTTAAACTATGACAGACAAAATTAGAAAAACAATCCAGAATATCACATTGTAGGATTTTTAATGAATTTATTTGCAAATTATGGTGGAAAATAAGTATTTGGTCAATAACAAAAGTTTATCTCAATACTTTGTTATATACCCTTTGTTGGCAATGACAGAGGTCAAATGTTTTCTGTAAGTCTTCACAAGGTTTTCACACACTGTTGCTGGTATTTTGGCCCATTCCTCCATGCAGATCTCCTCTAGAGCAGTGATGCTTTGGGGCTGTTGCTGGGCAACACAGACTTTCAACTCCCTCCAAAGATTTTCTATGGGACTGAGATCTGGAGACTGGCTAGGCCACTCCAGGACCTTGAAATGCTTCTTACAAAGCCACTCCTTCGTTGCCCGGGCGGTGTGTTTGGGATCATTGTCATGCTGAAAGACCCAGACACGTTTCATCTTCAATGCCCTTGCTGATGGAAGGACGTTTTCACTCAAAATCTCACAATACATGGCCCCATTCATTCTTTCCTTTACACGGATCAGTCGTCCTGGTCCCTTTGCAGAAAAACAGCCCCAAAGCATGATGTTTCCACCCTCATGCTTCACAGTAGGTATGGTGTTCTTTGGATGCAACTCAGCATTCTTTGTCCTCCAAATACGACGAGTTGAGTTTTTACCAAAAAGTTATATTTTGGTTTCATCTGACCATATGACATTCTCCCAATCCTCTTCTGGATCCTCCAGATGCTCTCTAGGAAACTTCAGACGTGCCTGGACATGTACTGGCTTAGGCAGGGGGACATGTCTGGCACTGCAGGATTTGAGTCCCTGGCGGTGTAGTGTGTTACTGATGGTAGGCTTTGTTACTTTGGTCCCAGCTCTCTGCAGGTCATTCACTAGGTCCCCCCGTGTGGTTCTGGGATTTTTGCTCACCATTCTTGTGTTCATTTTGACCCCACGGGGTGAGATCTTGCGTGGATCCCCAGATCGAGGGAGATTATCAGTGGTCTTGTATGTCTTCCATTTCCCAATAATTGCTCCCACAGTTGATTTCTTCAAACCAAGCTGCTTACCTATTGCAGATTCAGTCTTCCCAGCCTGGTGCAGGTCTACAATTTTGTTTCTGGTGTCCTTTGACAGCTCTTTGGTCTTGACCATAGTGGAGTTTGGAGTGTGACTGTTTTAGGTTGTGGACAGGTGTCTTTTATACTGATAACAAGTTCAAACAGGTGCCATTAATACAGGTAATGAGTGGAGGACAGAGGAGCCTCTTAAAGAAGAAGTTACAGGTCTGTGAGAGCCAGAAATCTTTCTTGTTTGTAGGTGACCAAATACTTATTTTCCACCATAATTTGCAAATAAATTCATTAAAAGTCCTACAATGTGATTTTCTGGATTTTTTTTACAGGCTTCTCTCATCTTTTTAAGTGGGAGAACTTGCACAATTGGTGGCTGACTAAATACTTTTTTTGCCCCACTGTAAATCACAACCTCACAAAGCTGCATTCTCATTAAGAAGCCATATAGAGGTTGCCTGAATGA
Source organism: Oncorhynchus gorbuscha (assembly GCF_021184085.1). Taxonomy (NCBI): domain Eukaryota; kingdom Metazoa; phylum Chordata; class Actinopteri; order Salmoniformes; family Salmonidae; genus Oncorhynchus; species Oncorhynchus gorbuscha. Next base: position 65,661,866 of record NC_060187.1, on the reverse strand, counting down.
GAGGAACAAAGCAGAGCCAAGAACACCACAGGGAACAAAATAAAAGAAGAAGTGAAGAACGGTTGGCCTTTAAAAACCTTTTCACGTCTTGTTTGGTCGCAGCGATTCCTCTCTGACTGTTTACAGCTGCAGGGCTCTTATCTAGATGAGCAGGTGGAAGCAGCTCTCCTCTAACAATAACTACGGCTTTGCAGAAAAGGGAACCAAGATCACAGCTTCACACAGAGCCCCCCCCCCCAGTATTTAGAAATGATGTGGTAGTCAACCTGGTATCAAAGAGTATGCAATGGTGCTCATTGTAATGAATCTCAATTCAACTAGGCAAATAGAATGTGAACTAGGCAAATAGAATGTGAACTAGGCAAATAGAATGTGAACTAGGCAAATAGAATGTGAACTAGGCAAATAAAGAATTTCCAATAAATAAAAGATTTTGGACTGTTTCTTAGAACAATATGAGCAGAGACCCCCAGCCCGTAGTCCCCCTATCCACCCAGTGGTATCTCACCTGTCTGGCCACTCTCCGGGCCTCCCAGTAGGGTTTGGACTCCTCCACCGCCTTCCCAATCTTCTTGACCAGCTCATCCAGCTTCACCGTGGCCTCAACCAGCACCGAGCGGAACTTCTGCCTGGCATCCTGGAGAGAAACAGGGAGAAAGGGTTAACTAGGACTCGAGTAAACTTCCAACACTTTGTTTGCTATGAATGTTCACAAAGGTCATAGAAGACTCAACACTCATCTCGATGTTAAGGCGATGACATCCTTACGTCATTGTTCTTAACCAATTTACCAACTGCAGTTAACAATTCACAGCAAATATTAAGTTGGACGCAACAAGATTTCACAAAACAAGAGTATTCAGTCAGACTCTTAAGGTAATTAAATACATTTTGATGTACGAGTCAGGGCTCCCCCTCTTTCGATTATAAGAATTGAAAAGGCCAGTGTCCTAAAATTGCATTAGTCTGTTATCAAGTTATCAGGGGCAGCGATGTCGACGTAACCATCAGACAGAAGCAAACAGGCAACTAACAAAGAAATGGCCATATGGAAATGATCATAGGAAATGCGACACACCATTAGCCATTAGCCATTAGCCGACAAGCCTTTTATGTGACACACCATCAGCTCCTGTTAATGTTTATTCATCCATCATGGTGGTCAGATGTAGAAGCCCCAGCTAAGCTGATAAAGACAATAACAGGCCTCCATTCAATCATATCAAACCTCATCTAATCTAGTCCAAAACATGAATTCGCCTTGAAACCGTTTTAGATCAAGCAGAGGAGATTCTTCTGAGAACAAACAAGTGGGTTCAAGTATGACGTCCAGAAGGAGACATGATGGTGGACAGAAAACAAAAACAAGCATGAAAACAGATTCCTGGAGATGTCAGTGTGGAGGATATATATTGCACTTATGCAATAAGTTTATTGGACTTTTTTCAATTCTTTGAAAGGTTAAATATGTAAAGAGACTTTATATGAATCTGCACCAGTGTTCTGGACTAATATATCCTTCCTATTACCATTTCAAATCTGAGGGATAGAAGGCCAATTGTGAGAACAGGGCAGGGACACACACTTCCTGTGAGATCATCACTCATCCTGCAACAAGCTGGCATCTGAGGACAAACACCATGTCTGAAAACAACCCCTAGCCCCTGAACCCTAGCCCCTGAACCCTAGCCCCTGAACCCTAGCCCCTGAACCCTAGCCCCTGAACCCTAGCCCCTGAACCCTAGCCCCTGAACCCTAGCCCCTGAACCCTAGTCCCTGAACCCTAGCCCCTGAACCCTAGCCCCTGAACCCTAGCCCCTGAACCCTAGCCCCTGAACCCTAGCCCCTGAACCCTAGCCCCTGAACCCTAGCCCCTGAAACCTAGCCCCTGAAACCTAGCCCCTGAACCCTAGCTCCTTCCCATTCAGTGTGTATGCAGATCAAGGAACCAAATACAGTGATGGCTCCACCACCACCGTTTGCCATTTGCTACACCTTGGTACTTGCTGTTCAGCTGGCCCAACATGTTTGTTTACTGTAGTCTGTCAGACTGGAATTCTGCCGCGGTTATCAGATACCTGCCATCCTGGAGAGAAAAACAGCCACCCAACCTCCTGCATAGCAAGAGGCCACTGCCGGGGAGGCACCATGCATTATTTCAGTCTCAGAACAACAAGGGGGAGTTGTTGGGTATGAAAACTGTACAGCGTGTGTGAACAGGCCATGTAAACCATCTATTTCTCAATAGAGAAAATTCAGAGGATGCTCCATCTCTCCTCGTTATGCATTTCATCCCCCACTCTCTCCCTCTACTCCATCCCCCTTTTTCTGTTCTCATTTCCACCATCTCCCTCTTTTTCTCCAATAGCTGATACAGCAGAGGTTACAGTACAGTCTCTCTGCCCCTCACACCTCAGAGGTTACAGTACAGTCTCTCTGTCCCTCACACCTCAAAGGTTACAGTACAGTACAGTCTCTCTGTCCCTCACACCTCAAAGGTTACAGTACAGTACAGTCTCTCTGTCCCTCACACCTCAGAGGTTACAGTACAGTCTCTCTGTCCCTCACACCTCAGAGGTTACAGTACAGTACAGTCTCTCTGTCCCTCACACCTCAGAGGTTACAGTACAGTCTCTCTGTCCTTCACACCTCAGAGGTTACAGTACAGTACAGTCCCTCTGTCCCTCACACCTCAGAGGTTACAGTACAGTACAGTCTCTCTGTCCCTCACACCTCAAAGGTTACAGTACAGTACAGTCTCTCTGTCCCTCACACCTCAAAGGTTACAGTACAGTACAGTCTCTCTGTCCCTCACACCTCAGAGGTTACAGTACAGTTTCTCTGTCCCTCACACCTCAGAGGTTACAGTACAGTACAGTTTCTCTGTCCCTCACACCTCAGAGGTTACAGTACAGTCTCTCTGTCCCTCACACCTCAGAGGTTACAGCACAGTACAGTCTCTCTGTCCCTCACACCTCAGAGGTTACAGTACAGTACAGTTTCTCTGTCCCTCACACCTCAGAGGTTACAGTACAGTACAGTCTCTCTGTCCCTCACACCTCAGAGGTTACAGTACAGTACAGTTTCTCTGTCCCTCACACCTCAGAGGTTACAGTACAGTACAGTCTCTCTGTCCCTCACACCTCAGAGGTTACAGTACAGTCTCTCTGTCCCTCACACCTCAGAGGTTACAGTACAGTCTCTCTGTCTCTCACACCTCAGAGGTTACAGTACAGTACAGTTTCTCTGTCCCTCACACCTCAGAGGTTACAGTACAGTACAGTCTCTCTGTCCCTCACACCTCAGAGGTTACAGTACAGTCTCTCTGTCCCTCACACCTCAGAGGTTACAGTATATTACAGTACAGTCTCTCTGTCCCTCACACCTCAGAGGTTACAGTACAGTCTCTCTATCCCTCACACCTCAGAGGTTACAGTACAGTGCAGTCTCTCTGTCCCTCACACCTCAGAGGTTACAGTACAGTACAGTCTCTCTGTCCCTCACACCTCAGAGGTTACAGTACAGTACAGTTTCTCTGTCCCTCACACCTCAGAGATTACAGTACAGTCTCTCTGTCCCTCACACCTCAGAGGTTACATTACAGTAGAGTCTCTCTGTCCCTCACACCTCAGAGGTTACAGTACAGTACAGTTTCTCTGTCCCTCACACCTCAGAGGTTACAGTACAGTACAGTCTCTCTGTCCCTCACACCTCAGAGGTTACAGTACAGTTTCTCTGTCCCTCACACCTCAGAGGTTACAGTACAGTCTCTCTGTCCCTCACACCTCAGAGGTTACAGTACAGTGCAGTCTCTCTGTCCCTCACACCTCAGAGGTTACAGTACAGTCTCCCTGTCTCTCACACCTCAGAGGTTACAGTACAGTACAGTCTCTCTGTCCCTCACACCTCAGAGGTTACAGTACAGTACAGTCTCTCTGTCCCTCACACCTCAGAGGTTACAGTACAGTCTCTCTATCCCTCACACCTCAGAGGTTACAGTACAGTGCAGTCTCTCTGTCCCTCACACCTCAGAGGTTACAGTACAGTACAGTCTCTCTGTCCCTCACACCTCAGAGGTTACAGTACAGTCTCTCTGTCCCTCACACCTCAGAGGTTACAGTACAGTGCAGTCTCTCTGTCCCTCACACCTCAGAGGTTACAGTACAGTACAGTCTCTCTGTCCCTCACACCTCAGAGGTTACAGTACAGTGCAGTCTCTCTGTCCCACACACCTCAGAGATTACAGTACAGTACAGTTTCTCTGTCCCTCACACCTCAGAGGTTACAGTACAGTCTCTCTGTCCCTCACACCTCAGAGGTTACAGTACAGTGCAGTCTCTCTGTCCCTCACACCTCAGAGGTTACAGTACAGTCTCTCTGTCTCTCACACCTCAGAGGTTACAGTACAGTACAGTCTCTCTGTCCCTCACACCTCAGAGGTTACAGTACAGTACAGTACAGTCTCTCTGTCCCTCACACCTCAGAGGTTACAGTACAGTCTCTCTGTCCCTCACACCTCAGAGGTTACAGTACAGTGCAGTCTCTCTGTCCCTCACACCTCAGAGGTTACAGTACAGTACAGTCTCTCTGTCCCTCACACCTCAGAGGTTACAATACAGTACAGTCTCTCTGTCCCTCACACCTCAGAGGTTACAGTACAGTCTCTCTGTCCCTCACACCTCAGAGGTTACAGTACAGTGCAGTCTCTCTGTCCCTCACACCTCAGAGGTTACAGTACAGTACAGTCTCTCTGTCCCTCACACCTCAGAGGTTACAGTACAGTGCAGTCTCTCTGTCCCTCACACCTCAGATATTACAGTACAGTACAGTTTCTCTGTCCCTCACACCTCAGAGGTTACAGTACAGTCTCTTTGTCTCTCACACCTCAGAGGTTACAGTACAGTGCAGTCTCTCTGTCCTTCACACCTCAGAGGTTACAGTACAGTCTATCTGTCCCTCACACCTCAGAGGTTACAGTACAGTGCAGTCTCTCCGTCCCTCACACATCAGAGGTTACAGTGCAGTCTCTCTGTCCCTCACACCTCAGAGGTTACAGTACAGTGCAGTCTCTCTGTCCCTCACACCTCAGAGGTTACAGTACAGTGCAGTCTCTCCATCCCTCACACATCAGAGGTTACAGTACAGTACAGTCTCTCTGTCCCTCACACCTCAGAGATTACAGTACAGTCTATCTGTCCCTCACACCTCAGAGGTTACAGTACAGTGCAGTCTCTCCGTCCCTCACACCTCAGAGGTTACAGTACAGTGCAGTCTCTCCGTCCCTCACACCTCAGAGGTTACAGTACAGTCTCTCCGTCCCTCACACATCAGAGGTTACAGTACAGTGCAGTCTCTCCGTCCCTCACACCTCAGAGGTTACAGTACAGTACAGTCTCTCTGTCCCTCACACCTCAGAGGTTACAGTACAGTTTCTCTGTCCCTCACACCTCAGAGGTTACAGTACAGTCTCTCTGTCCCTCACACCTCAGAGGTTACAGTACAGTACAGTTTCTCTGTCCCTCACACCTCAGAGGTTACAGTACAGTCTCTCTGTCCCTCACACCTCAGAGGTTACAGTACAGTACAGTCTCTCTGTCCCTCACACCTCAGAGGTTACAGTACAGTACAGTTTCTCTGTCCCTCACACCTCAGAGGTTACAGTACAGTCTCTCTGTCCCTCACACCTCAGAGGTTACAGTACAGTGCAGTCTCTCTGTCCCTCACACCTCAGAGGTTACAGTACAGTACAGTCTCTCTGTCCCTCACACCTCAGAGGTTACAGTACAGTGCAGTCTCTCTGTCCCTCACACCTCAGATATTACAGTACAGTACAGTTTCTCTGTCCCTCACACCTCAGAGGTTACAGTACAGTCTCTCTGTCTCTCACACCTCAGAGGTTACAGTACAGTCTATCTGTCCCTCACACCTCAGAGGTTACAGTACAGTGCAGTCTCTCCGTCCCTCACACATCAGAGGTTACAGTGCAGTCTCTCTGTCCCTCACACCTCAGAGGTTACAGTACAGTGCAGTCTCTCTGTCCCTCACACCTCAGAGGTTACAGTACAGTGCAGTCTCTCCATCCCTCACACATCAGAGGTTACAGTACAGTACAGTCTCTCTGTCCCTCACACCTCAGAGGTTACAGTACAGTCTATCTGTCCCTCACACCTCAGAGGTTACAGTACAGTGCAGTCTCTCCGTCCCTCACACCTCAGAGGTTACAGTACAGTGCAGTCTCTCCGTCCCTCACACCTCAGAGGTTACAGTACAGTCTCTCCGTCCCTCACACATCAGAGGTTACAGTACAGTGCAGTCTCTCCGTCCCTCACACCTCAGAGGTTACAGTACAGTACAGTCTCTCTGTCCCTCACACCTCAGAGGTTACAGTACAGTCTCTCTGTCTCTCACACCTCAGAGGTTACAGTACAGTGCAGTCTCTCCGTCCCTCACACCTCAGAGGTTACAATACAGTACAGTCTCTCTGTCCCTCACACCTCAGAGGTTACAGTACAGTGCAGTCTCTCCGTCCCTCACACCTCAGAGGTTACAGTACAGTCTCTCCGTCCCTCACACCTCAGAGGTTACAGTACAGTACAGTCTCTCCGTCCCTCACACCTCAGAGGTTACAATACAGTACAGTCTCTCTGTCCCTCACACCTCAGAGGTTACAGTACAGTCTCTCTGTCCCTCACACCTCAGAGGTTACAGTACAGTGCAGTCTCTCTGTCCCTCACACCTCAGAGGTTACAGTACAGTACAGTCTCTCTGTCCCTCACACCTCAGAGGTTACAGTACAGTGCAGTCTCTCTGTCCCTCACACCTCAGAGATTACAGTACAGTACAGTTTCTCTGTCCCTCACACCTCAGAGGTTACAGTACAGTCTCTCTGTCTCTCACACCTCAGAGGTTACAGTACAGTACAGTCTCTCTCTCCCTCACACCTCAGAGGTTACAGGACAGTGCAGTCTCTCTGTCCCTCACACATCAGAGGTTACAGTACAGTACAGTCTCTCTGTCCTTCACACCTCAGAGGTTACAGTACAGTGCAGTCTCTCCATCCCTCACACATCAGAGGTTACAGTACAGTCTCTCTGTCCCTCACACATCAGAGGTTACAGTACAGTCTCTCTGTCCCTCACACATCAGAGGTTACAGTACAGTACAGTCTCTCTGTCCCTCACACATCAGAGGTTACAGTACAGTACAGTCTCTCCATCCTTCACACATCAGAGGTTACAGTACAGTACAGTCTCTCTGTCCCTCACACCTCAGAGGTTACAGTACAGTGCAGTCTCTCTGTCCCTCACACCTCAGAGGTTACAGTACAGTACAGTCTCTCTGTCCCTCACACCTCAGAGGTTACAGTACAGTCTATCTGTCCCTCACACCTCAGAGGTTACAGTACAGTGCAGTCTCTCCGTCCCTCACACATCAGAGGTTACAGTGCAGTCTCTCTGTCCCTCACACCTCAGAGGTTACAGTACAGTACAGTCTCTCTGTCCCTCACACCTCAGAGGTTACAGTACAGTACAGTTTCTCTGTCCCTCACACCTCAGAGGTTACAGTACAGTGCAGTCTCTCTGTCCCTCACACCTCAGAGGTTACAGTACAGTACAGTTTCTCTGTCCCTCACACATCAGAGGTTACAGTACAGTGCAGTCTCTCCGTCCCTCACACCTCAGAGGTTACAGTACAGTGCAGTCTCTCCGTCCCTCACACCTCAGAGGTTACAGTACAGTGCAGTCTCTCCGTCCCTCACACCTCAGAGATTACAGTACAGTCTCTCCGTCCCTCACACCTCAGAGGTTACAGTGCAGTCTCTCCGTCCCTCACACATCAGAGGTTACAGTACAGTCTCTCCGTCCCTCACACATCAGAGGTTACAGTACAGTCTCTCCGTCCCTCACACATCAGAGGTTACAGTACAGTCTCTCCGTCCCTCACACATCAGAGGTTACAGTACAGTCTCTCCGTCCCTCACACATCAGAGGTTACAGTACAGTCTCTCCGTCCCTCACACATCAGAGGTTACAGTACAGTCTCTCCGTCCCTCACACATCAGAGGTTACAGTACAGTCTCTCCGTCCCTCACACATCAGAGGTTACAGTACAGTCTCTCCGTCCCTCACACATCAGAGGTTACAGTACAGTCTCTCCGTCCCTCACACATCAGAGGTTACAGTACAGTCTCTCCGTCCCTCACACATCAGAGGTTACAGTACAGTCTCTCCGTCCCTCACACATCAGAGGTTACAGTACAGTCTCTCCGTCCCTCACACCTCAGAGGTTACAGTACAGTCTCTCTGTCCCTCACACCTCAGAGGTTACAGTACAGTCTCTCCGTCCCTCACACCTCAGAGGTTACAGTACACATCAGAGGTTACAGTCTCTCCGTCCCTCACACCTCAGAGGTTACAGTACAGTCTCTCTGTCCCTCACACCTCAGAGGTTACAATACAGTCTCTCCGTCCCTCACACCTCAGAGGTTACAGTACAGTCTCTCTGTCCCTCACACCTCAGAGGTTACAGTACAGTCTCTCCGTCCCTCACACCTCAGAGGTTACAGTACAGTCTCTCTGTCCCTCACACCTCAGAGGTTACAGTACAGTCTCTCCGTCCCTCACACCTCAGAGGTTACAGTACAGTCTCTCCGTCCCTCACACCTCAGAGGTTACAGTACAGTCTCTCTGTCCCTCACACCTCAGAGGTTACAGTACAGTCTCTCCGTCCCTCACACCTCAGAGGTTACAGTACAGTCTCTCCGTCCCTCACACCTCAGAGGTTACAGTACAGTCTCTCCGTCCCTCACACCTCAGAGGTTACAGTACAGTCTCTCCGTCCCTCACACCTCAGAGGTTACAGTACAGTCTCTCCGTCCCTCACACATCAGAGGTTACAGTACAGTCTCTCCGTCCCTCACACATCAGAGGTTACAGTACAGTCTCTCCGTCCCTCACACCTCAGAGGTTACAGTACAGTCTCTCCGTCCCTCACACATCAGAGGTTACAGTACAGTCTCTCCGTCCCTCACACATCAGAGGTTACAGTACAGTCTCTCTCCGTCCCTCACACATCAGAGGTTACAGTACAGTCTCTCCGTCCCTCACACATCAGAGGTTACAGTACAGTCTCTCCGTCCCTCACACCTCAGAGGTTACAGTACAGTACAGTCTCTCTGTCCCTCACACATCAGAGGTTACAGTACAGTCTCTCCGTCCCTCACACATCAGAGGTTACAGTACAGTCTCTCCGTCCCTCACACATCAGAGGTTACAGTACAGTCTCTCCGTCCCTCACACCTCAGAGGTTACAGTACAGTACAGTCTCTCTGTCCCTCACACCTCAGAGGTTACAGTACAGTACAGTCTCTCCGTCCCTCACACATCAGAGGTTACAGTACAGTCTCTCCGTCCCTCACACATCAGAGGTTACAGTACAGTCTCTCCGTCCCTCACACATCAGAGGTTACAGTACAGTCTCTCCGTCCCTCACACATCAGAGGTTACAGTACAGTCTCTCCGTCCCTCACACCTCAGAGGTTACAGTACAGTACAGTCTCTCCGTCCCTCACACATCAGAGGTTACAGTACAGTCTCTCCGTCCCTCACACATCAGAGGTTACAGTACAGTCTCTCCGTCCCTCACACATCAGAGGTTACAGTACAGTCTCTCCGTCCCTCACACATCAGAGGTTACAGTACAGTCTCTCCGTCCCTCACACATCAGAGGTTACAGTACAGTCTCTCCGTCCCTCACACATCAGAGGTTACAGTACAGTCTCTCCGTCCCTCACACATCAGAGGTTACAGTACAGTCTCTCCGTCCCTCACACATCAGAGGTTACAGTACAGTCTCTCCGTCCCTCACACATCAGAGGTTACAGTACAGTCTCTCCGTCCCTCACACCTCAGAGGTTACAGTACAGTACAGTCTCTCCGTCCCTCACACATCAGAGGTTACAGTACAGTCTCTCCGTCCCTCACACATCAGAGGTTACAGTACAGTCTCTCCGTCCCTCACACATCAGAGGTTACAGTACAGTCTCTCCGTCCCTCACACATCAGAGGTTACAGTACAGTCTCTCTGTCCCTCACACATCAGAGGTTACAGTACAGTCTCTCCGTCCCTCACACATCAGAGGTTACAGTACAGTCTCTCCGTCCCTCACACATCAGAGGTTACAGTACAGTCTCTCTGTCCCTCACACATCAGAGGTTACAGTACAGTCTCTCTGTCCCTCACACATCAGAGGTTACAGTACAGTCTCTCCGTCCCTCACACATCAGAGGTTACAGTACAGTCTCTCCGTCCCTCACACATCAGAGGTTACAGTACAGTCTCTCTGTCACTCACACATCAGAGGTTACAGTACAGTCTCTCCGTCCCTCACACATCAGAGGTTACAGTACAGTCTCTCCGTCCCTCACACATCAGAGGTTACAGTACAGTCTCTCCGTCCCTCACACATCAGAGGTTACAGTACAGTCTCTCCGTCCCTCACACATCAGAGGTTACAGTACAGTCTCTCCGTCCCTCACACATCAGAGGTTACAGTACAGTCTCTCCGTCCCTCACACATCAGAGGTTGCAGTACAGTCTCTCCGTCCCTCACACATCAGAGGTTACAGTACAGTCTCTCCGTCCCTCACACCTCAGAGGTTACAATACAGTCTCTCCGTCCCTCACACCTCAGAGGTTACAGTACAGTCTCTCCGTCCCTCACACATCAGAGGTTACAGTACAGTCTCTCCGTCCCTCACACATCAGAGGTTGCAGTACAGTCTCTCCGTCCCTCACACATCAGAGGTTACAGTACAGTCTCTCCGTCCCTCACACCTCAGAGGTTACAATACAGTCTCTCCGTCCCTCACACCTCAGAGGTTACAGTACAGTCTCTCCGTCCCTCACACCTCAGAGGTTACAGTACAGTCTCTCCATCCCTCACACATCAGAGGTTACAGTACAGTACAGTCTCTCCGTCCCTCACACCTCAGAGGTTACAGTACAGTACAGTCTCTCCGTCCCTCACACATCAGAGGTTACAGTACAGTCTCTCCGTCCCTCACACATCAGAGGTTACAGTACAGTCTCTCCGTCCCTCACACATCAGAGGTTACAGTACAGTACAGTCTCTCTGTCCCTCACACCTCAGAGGTTACAGTACAGTCTCTCTGTCCTTCACACCTCAGAGGTTACAGTACAGTCTCTCCGTCCCTCACACATCAGAGGTTACAGTACAGTCTCTCCGTCCCTCACACATCAGAGGTTACAGTACAGTCTCTCCGTCCCTCACACATCAGAGGTTACAGTACAGTCTCTCCGTCCCTCACACATCAGAGGTTACAGTACAGTCTCTCCGTCCCTCACACATCAGAGGTTACAGTACAGTCTCTCCGTCTCTCACACATCAGAGGTTACAGTACAGTCTCTCCGTCCCTCACACATCAGAGGTTACAGTACAGTCTCTCCGTCCCTCACACATCAGAGGTTACAGTACAGTCTCTCCGTCCCTCACACATCAGAGGTTACAGTACAGTCTCTCCGTCCCTCACACATCAGAGGTTACAGTACAGTCTCTCCGTCCCTCACACATCAGAGGTTACAGTACAGTCTCTCCGTCCCTCACACCTCAGAGGTTACAGTACAGTACAGTCTCTCCGTCCCTCACACATCAGAGGTTACAGTACAGTCTCTCCGTCCCTCACACATCAGAGGTTACAGTACAGTCTCTCCGTCCCTCACACATCAGAGGTTACAGTACAGTCTCTCCGTCCCTCACACATCAGAGGTTACAGTACAGTCTCTCTGTCCCTCACACATCAGAGGTTACAGTACAGTCTCTCCGTCCCTCACACATCAGAGGTTACAGTACAGTCTCTCCGTCCCTCACACATCAGAGGTTACAGTACAGTCTCTCCGTCCCTCACACATCAGAGGTTACAGTACAGTCTCTCCGTCCCTCACACATCAGAGGTTACAGTACAGTCTCTCCGTCCCTCACACCTCAGGGGTTACAGTACAGTCTCTCCGTCCCTCACACATCAGAGGTTACAGTACAGTCTCTCCGTCCCTCACACATCAGAGGTTACAGTACAGTCTCTCCGTCCCTCACACCTCAGAGGTTACAGTACAGTCTCTCCGTCCCTCACACCTCAGGGGTTACAGTACAGTCTCTCCGTCCCTCACACATCAGAGGTTACAGTACAGTCTCTCCGTCCCTCACACATCAGAGGTTACAGTACAGTCTCTCCGTCCCTCACACCTCAGAGGTTACAGTACAGTCTCTCCGTCCCTCACACATCAGAGGTTACAGTACAGTCTCTCCGTCCCTCACACCTCAGGGGTTACAGTACAGTCTCTCCGTCCCTCACACATCAGAGGTTACAGTACAGTCTCTCCATCCCTCACACATCAGAGGTTACAGTACAGTCTCTCCGTCCCTCACACCTCAGAGGTTACAGTACAGTCTCTCCGTCCCTCACACATCAGAGGTTACAGTACAGTCTCTCCGTCCCTCACACATCAGAGGTTACAGTATAGTCTCTCCGTCCCTCACACATCAGAGGTTACAGTACAGTCTCTCCGTCCCTCACACCTCAGAGGTTACAGTACAGTCTCTCTGTCCCTCACACATCAGAGGTTACAGTACAGTCTCTCCGTCCCTCACACATCAGAGGTTACAGTACAGTCTCTCCGTCCCTCACACATCAGAGGTTAGGTTTTGTTTGTGTGTCTGATGCAAAGGGTTCCCACAGAGACCTTTATCTGATATTTTGAGACATTCATTTTGTTTACAGATTGGTGGAGCCACCGGCAAGGACTCACGTCCATGTCAAATAGACACGCTTCCCCAATTGGCGCACTGTTGAATCCAACAGCAGCCAGCTGTGCACTGAGAGACCACATCAAACTGGGTCTACAAATAAACAGATTCGACCATGATCCTCTGACTCAACAACAACACAGAGGGGGTATAATCGGAACTCGAAAAACGAGTAAATATTCCACAAGCACTCATTGAACCTCAAGATCAATGGAAACATTGTACTTTAAGTTATTGACGCTTTATGCTGCTCAAGGCGGTGAGGATCCAGTAAACATTAGAAATGACAGGTATTTTATAGACTGAGTGGCTCCTTTCACCCAAACAGATTTCCTAAAGACACTTTTACCTTTTAATACAGTTCCAAATAGGTATGTGACTGACAGCGCCGTGTGCTACCACTTTACTGACATTTAACAGCATCCAAAGATCAACATCCTGCAACATAAACCACCTCAATGACCTGAACAGATCATCTTTCATATGCAGAGGTCAATGTCTAATGGTTGAAAGGAATTCTTTGATAGTGGGTCACCTTGCAATTGTCGATCAGTGTCAGCCATGTGGTGCACTTTGGAGGGATGTCAAACTTGAAAGTGTGTGTGTGTGTGTGTGTGTGTGTGTGTGTGTGTGTGTGTGTGTGTGTGTGTGTGTGTGTGTGTGTGTGTGTGTGTGTGTGTGTGTGTGTGTGTGTGTGTGTGTGTGTGTGTGTGTGTGTGTGTGTGTGTGTGTGTGTGTGTGTGTGTGTGTGTGTGTGTGAGTGAGTGAGTGAGTGAGTGAGTGAGTGAGTGAGTGAGTGAGTGAGTGAGTGAGTGAGTGAGTGAGTGAGTGAGTGAGTGAGTGAGTGAGTGAGTGAGTGTGAGTGAGTGAGTGAGTGTGTGTGTGTGTGTGTGTGTGTGTGTGTGTGTGTGTGTGTGTGTGTGTGTGTGTGTGTGTGTGTACTGTTTTACCTCCAGTTGTGTCTCACATCTGTTGATGTCGTCTGTAGACTGGTTGAGTTTCTCCAGTTCTCCCTGTAAGAAAGAGAGGAAAGGACAATATTGAGCAACACCAAGAGAAAGGAATGTAGCACACAGTATCTGGGAAGTCTGCAACATCTGGAATGTACAGTATCTGGGAAGTGTTACACTTCTATGAAATACTAGACTGGACAATAGAAGTTAGCCAGAGTGATGGTTTGAACGAACACAAGAATCAGCTACTATCTTGATTTGTGAATATATTAAATGCACATTGCTTTTAAGGTTAAACAGTGTTGTTTTTCAACCAATGAATAGCCTAATACACAGCAGAGGGTATATTCAGATGAACATGCTCTTTGAGCGTCAGGCCTTTACTCCCATGCATTCCACTAAATCAAAAACAAGGTTGGCTAAAACATAGCCCATCATAAACATAACCAGTAGGTCTACATCGCAACTAAGTCAGGTACAATACAGACATTTTGTTCAAGGTAGACAGACACTCTTGATAAATCAATAAAACAATTTTTTTTAAACAATTTGACCCCAAATCAGGCAGACTTTCTGCCAGTGATAATACATACTCTTAAAATGTCCATTGGATAGTGAACATATCAAATGCAGTTAAATGAATTGATTAGTTAGTCTCAATTGAAACAAAGAACAATTGTTATTATAACGTACCTGAATTCTAGGGTCCACCTCCTCTTCTTCGTATTCCGAATCTTCATCAGACCTATTTTCCTTCTCCAAATGGTCCATTCTGGATGATAAAGCTGTGTGCTGTCGGAGCGAACAAAGCCAATTTCCAAGAGACGCTCTAACAGCGACACAGGAATTTCCAGAACACTCTCAATCACACTGCAACGTTGGCAATGATAAAAACGATTTTTGAAATATGTATAATCAAGGCGATATGCAGGTAATTGAAAGACAAAAGAGTGATAATCGTCATGTATGTCAATTGACTGAGCAGCGCTCTGTCTGCGTCCAATACACTGAGCAAGTGATGATGAAATGTGTACGAGTATCTACAGCGTAACGTTACGCCCCTTCTGCTGTCCCAAACCGATACATTTATAGATGTATGTACCACCAGAGACAACTTAATGTGTGGTAAAACAGTTATAACACGCTGAATATACAACTTGGGAAGCTCAATACTTTTTTTATACATTTCATTAATATTTATTTATTCCCACAATAAAATGTTCCATATTTCAGATAATAATGAATGGTATTGGTATTTAATGAATAACCTCAGATATTCAGTTCCCCTGAATTCCACAAATGCCAGTTAGCCATACCCAACCAGATACCCTCTTTGTATTAGTCAACTCCAAAATACCAGATACTCTCTATTCTAGACTCACTTTTTCCAATTTTCAGATACCATATACTGTGTACTCATAACATAAGTAGCATGATACAGTAAATGAATGGGGGGATGTCTTATAGAGTTAACATGCTATGTAGGTCTGTTAGGTCTGTTAGGTCTGGATTCAAAGAAATAGAGTTCAAGAACAATATGATGATGCATCATTCATAGATCTAGAATTATATTCATATGGTATCATGCACGTCAGTTGTAGATAAATACTCACCCCAAGTAATATCAGAATGGGAAATGGCCTATATAATCAAAACCTTATGTTATATTGATTTATAGCTTCCAGCTTTTTATAACAATTCCTTCCCGTTTAAATTATACCCATAATAAGGCACATTTATGTTCTAAAATCATATTAAAAGGCATTATTTAAAGCAACACGATCTGTGTTTCAGAAGTTGAGATGCTGTTGTGTAAAAACCCACACCAATCATATTAGACAGGAATCATTTGTTTTGTTGTTTACATCTGAGTGGAACTGTCCCCTTTTCTTCATGGACTATTTTTCTATCTAAATCTTTTTAAATCTCACTTTCTCTCAATCTAAGGTAATGGAATGCCCGATATGTCAATGCAATGTGTAGGTGGTAATGTTATAAAGAGCTTGTGAAGCGACAGAGGCTTTGAATGACACATATCAGTGCTATTGCTTGACATTAGAACCTAAGGCTCGGTTATCATTCAACTACCATTAGAATGCTTGATTTCGAGTTATTTTACTGCAGTGCACTATGATGACAAGACAGAACTATCAAAGCTATTGAGCCCATACAATCTCATCAAGTTCACTTCTTGTTAGCTGTGTTTGTTCCATCCTGATTCAGACACCATGTGACCCAGATATAGTAAATATGATTAGATAGGCAAATAGCACCCATTCACATCATCAGTGAAGGACCCTTATCCTCAGACACAGTTCTGTTCAACAGCCCATTTTGTTCGTTAACCTCAGAATATAAGAGGTCCTTATCGGCGCTGCAGTGCGTGATTAGACAGCCGTGGATAGTAAGGTGAGCTACAGTACGTAAGTACAGGGTACTCAGACACGGTGGTGCCTTCAGGGCATAGCTAGGACAGGAGGATAGCATCTCTGCAGTGTGGGACTACATCCAGGTATTACACCCTCTTTTTCTCCCACACATACAAACACACACCACATGGACCTGTATTCCCACAGGTACAGTCAACACAAACACACACCACTTGGACCTGTATTCACACAGGTACAGTCAACACACACACACCTTTTGGACCTGTATTCACACAGGTACAGTCAACACAAACACACACCACTTGGACCTGTATTCACACAGGTACAGTCAACACAAACACACACCTCTTGGACCTGTATGCACACAGGTACAGTCAACACAAACACACACCTCTTGGACCTGTATTCACACAGGTACAGTCAACACAAACACACACATCTTGGACCTGTATTCACACAGGTACAGTCAACACAAACACACACCTCTTGGACCTGTATTCACACAGGTACAGTCAACACAAACACACACCTCTTGGACCTGTATTCACACAGGTACAGTCAACACAAACACACACCTCTTGGACCTGTATTCACACAGGTACAGTCAACACAAACACACACCTCTTGGACCTGTATTCACACAGATACAGTCAACACAAACACACACTATTGGACCTGTATTCACACAGGTACAGTCAACACAAACACACACCTCTTGGACCTGTATTCACACAGGTACAGTCAACACAAACACACACCTCTTGGACCTGTATTCACACAGGTACAGTCAACACAAACACACACCTCTTGGACCTGTATTCACACAGGTACAGTCAACACAAACACACACCTCTTGGACCTGTATTCACACAGGTACAGTCAACACAAACACACACCTCTTGGACCTGTATTCACACAGGTACAGTCAACACAAACACAGGTGCCTACTTACTCCTTCTATCGCTCTCTCTTTCTCTCCCTCTCTCAGTTCATTAGAACGTGCGTCGAAGATGTCGTTCCCATAGCAACGATAAAAACATTCCCTAACCAGAAACCGTGGATTGATGGCAGCATTCGCGTGAAACTGAAAGCGCGAACCACTGCTTTTAATCAGGGCAAGGTGTCTGGCAACATGACTGAATACAAACAGTGCAGCTATTCCCTCCGTAAGGCTATCAAACAAGCTAAGCGTCAGTACAGAGACAAAGTGGAATCTCAATTCAATGGCTCAGACACAAGAGGCATGTGGCAGGGTCTACAGTCAATCACGGACTACAAGATGAAATCCAGCCCAGTCACGGACCAGGATGTCTTGCTCCCAGGCAGACTAAATAACTTTTTTGCCCGCTTTGAGGACAATACAGTGCCACTGACACGGCCTGCAACGGAAACATGCAGTCTCTCCTTCACTGCAGCCGAGGTGATTAAGACATTTAAACGTGTTAACCCTCGCAAGGCTGCAGGCCCAGACGGCATCCCCAGCCGCGCCCTCCGAGCATGCGCAGACCAGCTGGCCGGTGTGTTTACGGACATATTCAATCAATCCCTATACCAGTCTGCTGTTCCCACATGCTTCAAGAGGGCCACCATTGTTCCTGTTCCCAAGAAAGCTAAGGTAACTGAGCTAAACGACTACCGCCCCGTAGCACTCACTTCCGTCATCATGAAGTGCTTTGAGAGACTAGTCAAGGACCATATCACCTCCACCCTACCTGACACCCTAGACCCACTCCAATTTGCTTACCGCCCAAATAGGTCCACAGACGATGCAATCTCAACCACACTGCACACTGCCCTAACCCACCTGGACAAGAGGAATACCTATGTGAGAATGCTGTTCATCGACTACAGCTCGGCATTCAACACCATAGTACCCTCCAAGCTCGTCATCAAGCTCGAGACCCTGGGTCTCGACCCCGCCCTGTGCAACTGGGTACTGGACTTCCTGACGGGCCGCCCCCAGGTGGTGAGGGTAGGCAACAACATCTCCTCCCCGCTGATCCTCAACACGGGGGCCCCACAAGGGTGCGTTCTGAGCCCTCTCCTGTACTCCCTGTTCACCCACGACTGCGTGGCCACGCACGCCTCCAACTCAATCATCAAGTTTGCGGACGACACAACAGTGGTAGGCTTGATTACCAACAACGACGAGACGGCCTACAGGGAGGAGGTGAGGGCCCTTGGAGTGTGGTGTCAGGAAAATAACCTCACACTCAACGTCAACAAAACTAAGGAGATGATTGTGGACTTCAGGAAACAGCAGAGGGAACACCCCCCTATCCACATCGATGGAACAGTAGTGGAGAGGGTAGCTAGTTTTAAGTTCCTCGGCATACACATCACAGACAAACTGAATTGGTCCACTCACACAGACAGCGTCGTGAAGAAGGCGCAGCAGCGCCTATTCAACCTCAGGAGGCTGAAGAAATTCGGCTTGTCACCAAAAGCACTCACAAACTTCTACAGATGCACAATCGAGAGCATCCTGGCGGGCTGTATCACCGCCTGGTATGGCAACTGCTCCGCCCTCAACCGTAAGGCTCTCCAGAGGGTAGTGAGGACTGCACAACGCATCACCGGGGCAAACTACCTGCCCTCCAGGACACCTACACCACCCGTTGTTACAGGAAGGCCATAAAGATCATCAAGGACATCAACCACCCGAACCACTGCCTGTTCACCCCGCTATCATCCAGAAGGCGAGGTCAGTACAGGTGCATCAAAGCTGGGACCGAGAGACTGAAAAACAGCTTCTATCTCAAGGCCATCAGACTGTTAAATAGCCACCACTAACATTGAGTGGCTGCTGCCAATACACTGTCATTGACACTGACCCAACTCCAGCCATTTTAATAATGGGAATTGATGGGAAATGATGTAAATATATCACTAGCCACTTTAAACAATGCTACCTTATATAATGTTACTTACCCTACATTATTCATCTCATATACATATGTATATACTGTACTCTACAACATCGACTGCATCCTTATGTAACACATGTATCACTAGCCACTTTAACTATGCCACTTTGTTTACTTTGTCTACATACTCATCTCATATGTATATACTGTACTCGATACCATCTACTGTATGCTGCTCTGTACCATCACTCATTCATATATCCTTATGTACATGTTCCTTATCCCCTTACACTGTGTATAAGACAGTAGTTTTGGAATTGTTAGTTAGATTACTTGTTGGTTATCACTGCATTGTCGGAACTAGAAGCACAAGCATTTCGCTACACTCGCATTAACATCTGCTAACCATGTGTATGTGACAAATAAAAATTTGATTTGATTTGATTTGATTCATACCCACATCCAGACACCCTTGTTTTCATTCCCCATGCCCATCAGAGGGGAAAGAGAGAAGCAGAGGATGGCTTGCAAGCAGACCGGCAGATTGAGGGGGGTGATTGTTTTGACAGTTATGTAACTCAGACTGTCTGGCTGCTCACCTTAAAACCAGCGAACAGACCAGCTAGAGCGGGCCTGTCAGAACTCCAGTTCACTGACAGTGTTAATAACGAGACACGGCGACAGGAGGAAGCAGATCAACCAGTCAGGAAAACCTCAATGACTTCTCCCACAGCGCAGCGCTCCAATCTGATTGGGTCGTGTCCCGTTTGGAAAACCGTCTTGGAATACATCCGCTACCCATTCACCGACAGAGAATAACATGCCTCATTTAGGAGGATCACATATATTGTATACAGCCCAGTAGGATGGCAGTGATCAGGCGGGGAGTGGGAGTATGCAGTATATCAAGAAACAATGTGAAATCAGGATTAGTGTTTCAATAGGCTTTCATACCTACATAGACAACAGTGTTTCTCCAATACTTTTTAAAAACCATAATCCCACAAAAGTCACATCTAGGACTGTGAACACATGTATTTATTTATTTGACTGAAATCAATATAAGTCACTATCATTAAGATCCCTTCCTAGGTAATTATAGAGGAAACGGTGTATCTCACAAGCCTATAGCTTCCCACATTACATCACTGTAACTACTATCAAAAGCACAAGGTCATCTACAGCAGTCAGCATGTTGTCCACCCAATGGAATTAGTCTGAATAACAGGATATGTCAAACCCCTCCAGATATAGAGTACTAGAAGGCCATGAGCTCTTGTGGAGCAGAGCTGACCTCAGCCGGAGCCTGTGCCTGTGCGAGAGTCTTTTCTACAGGAAGTGCCCTCTCTATAAAGGAAAAGACACAGCAATATAAGAGAGGCGGATCTTGGCATGGTCCTGTTTAGTAGGGCGGAACGCTCAGAACATTGAGGAGAGAGATGGATTGTGTAGAACGGACAACGCTGATAGATATGTGCTATATTCATTGAACGTGGAATAGAGTTCTGTTACCCAGTGGGTCGGTCTGACCGGGGCACTGCACTGATTATCTGATCTATAAATCAACCCCATTTCTAAACAGATGATAGATCTCTTTCAGAGATGAATGTCAGTGAAACTGTGCAAAGCCTTTCTCAGACTAATCTCTTGTGGACAGATATTAACATGGGCTCCCGAGTGGCGCAGCAGTCTATGGCACTGCACCTCAGTGCTAAAGGTTGTCACTACAGTCCCTGGTTTGATTCCAGGCGGAATCACATCCGACTGTGATCGGGAGCCCCATAGCGTGGGGCACAATTGGCCCAGGTTTAGCCGGGGTAGGCCGTCATTGTAAACACTTTGGTTCTGGGTTGCCGAAAGGATGCCCAGACCTACGTGAACCTACCTGGTGATCTAAAGAACCCTTTTAAAACGGCAGTGCTTTGCCATTATCTACTGAATCACTACACCCAGAACAGGCTATAAAAAGCCGGAAGGGAGCCTTTGAGCCCCAAGTGTCAGCAGACAGTGTCTGGTGGGGTTGTGGCATTTCACTGAATGTCACACTCCTCATGTACTGTGGATCCAGCTTCCCTCACGTTCCTGATGATGTGAGAGGAGTGAAAGGTGTTCCCTTGTCTCATCTCCCAAAGGTGACATGGCACAAACCCACACTGACCCAGTCCACTGCTGGAAAGGGCAAACGCGTGGTGGGGTCAGTTCCACATGAAAAAATACACACAAAAAACCTGCACGTGCACCTGCACATACGCACACACACACACACACACACGCCCAGACAGGATAAGCACCTGTAGAGGTTTTTGAAAAGGTTACATGTGATTAAAAATTCAGTTGCTTGCTGCTGACTCATCCTACTACAGGGTCAGGGGTCACTTTGTGGTGTCACAGAAGGGTGGATTTGGAGGGGGGGGGGACAGAAAAAAAAGAGGTGGTCTCAAAATCTAATCCAGATTCTCGTTGTTCAGTGCCTAAAGACATAAAAGCAGAGGTATTCTCGTGGTGGTAACTTAAACATCTCAGGATCTGTTACTGTTGCACTAAAACAAATCCTGCCCACTCAGAATCATTAGGTGCAGAATCTCAGACACCAAGAAGTCAAATCTTGCATAATTGTGTCAGATATGTTACATGCATCTGTCCACCAGATTGTTAGGTGCAAGATATCTACATTAAAACAACACTTTTACATTTTTTACAAGTCAACATGGGTTTGCCAACTATGCACATTGTGTATGAATGCTAGGTAAACATGATCACCTGGAAATATAAAACAAATTGAGCAGGATAAAAAATATGAGACATTATTTATTTCGACTAACCAAGGAGCATTTGATGTTACATATATATTTTTTTACAGGTTTTGTTGCCCCCTTGTGGTAAAAAAATGTATTACATGATTGGAAAAGTTGGCAGCAAAAAATAGTATTGGAACTTTAACTACTCTGAAAATACACAACCAAACCTTTCTCTCTAAGAAATTGTCCATCATATAGACATATAGTTGTATCACTGGTGTGAAGTACTACTTAAGTAGTTTTTTGGAGTATTTGTACTTTCCAACTTCAATTTTTTACATTTCTAAAGAAAATATGTACTTTTTACTCCTATACATTTTCTGACACACAAAAGTACTCGTTACATTTCAAATGCTTAGCATGACAGGAAATTTGTCAAATTGACATACTTATCAAGAGAACACAGTCATCACTACTGCCTCTGATCTGGCAGACTTCACTAAACACAAATGCTTTGTTTGTAAATTATGTCTGTGTTGGAGTGTGCCCCTGGCTATCAGTAAATAAAACATCAATTGTGCTTTCTGGTTTGCTTAATATAAGGTATTTGAAATGATGAATAGCATTTACTTTTGAATTACTATTTAAAACCACACAATTTTTTACTTTTACTCAAGTAATTAATAAAAAAGCATAATCAAACAAACGACACTTAATCAGCCATACGGCAGTGTAGAGGCTTTTGTCCAATGATGTCCATTCATATATGAAGGTCTCAGTCCATTTGTGCCTTTAAAAGGTTTCAAGCATTTGTTGAGGAAAGGGACTTCAGGAGCCCTGTAATTGGTCTGGCCTTCGGAACTTGCTTTGAAGGAACACCCTGGGCACACAAAGCCCCTCCTTCTTATTGACCGTTTCTCGTAGCACGTACTCATTGGTTACACTCTCGAACCCCACCCCTCTGAACAGGTCTGCCAGGAGCTCTGAAACACAGACAGTTCAGATTTGGTATTTTATTAGGATCCCCATTAGCGGTTGCAAAAGCAGCAGCTACTCTTCCTGGGCTCCACACAAAACATGAAATAATACAGAACATTAATAGACAAGAACAGCTCAAGGGCAGAACTACATTTATAATAAATAAAGGCACACGTAGCCTACATATCAATGCATACACACAAACTCAGTCAAATAGGGGAAAGGTTGCATCATCTGTTTTTTAAACCAGGTTTGCTGTTTATTTGAGTAATATGAGAAGAAACGGAGTTCCATGCAATAATGGCTCTATATAATACTGCACGCTTTGTTGCATTTGTTCTGGATTTGGGGACTGTGAAAAGAACCCTGGTCACATGTCTGGTGGGGTAAGTGTGTGTGTGTCAGAGCTGTCTAAGTTGAAGTTTGGAATTTTCAATACATTAATAGTTCTTATAAAAAGAAGAAGTGATGCAGTCAGTCTCTCCTCAAGTCTTAGCCAAGAAAGACTGACATGTATAGCATTTATATCAGCCCTCTGATTACAATTAAGAGCAAAACGTGCCGCTCTGTTCTTGGCCAGCTGCTGTTTAACTAGGTCTTTCCTTGCAGCACTGGACAATAATCAAGATTAGACAATAATCAAGATGAAAAATGTATAAACAGAGAATGAGTCCCATAGAAGAGACTGCTTGTGCGTAATTCGAAAAGACAATAAAGAAAGACAAAAAAACATAAAATAACTACTATGAGGGAAGATGTAGGAGAGGAAAGAGGAATGGACTGACCTTTGGAAAAGAAATAAGACCTGGTGCCATCCTGTCTGACGTAGAAGTTCTCTCCCAGTTTGTTTCCCGCCTTAAACCTCATCATGGCGTGGTCATACAGGCCATAGTCCCTGAACAGAATGATGCCCCCTGGCTTCAGAACCTGACACAGAGAACGTCAATTCAGTCACAAGTTATTTTGAGAGTATTTAAAGTGTTTACTGCAGTTTCATCCTTTTCCTCAGCCCTGTCTCACCCTGTAAATGTTGTCCAGAGCCTGCTGCATCTTGTTTGGGTGGATAGCTGAGAGGACAAATATGAGCGTGGCCACATCCACACATCCCACTGGGACGTTACCCCTCAGGTCATCCTTTGTCAGGTCACACTGGAACACACTGCAGCGCTCAGCGCAGTACAGGGAGTGTTCCTGAGGACAAAATGAAAATGACACTGGATATCAGTGTTGTTTTGTTAAAAGTCCCACTGGCTCTGGATCATCAGTGGTACATCTTCTTACCTTCACAAACTCCACAGCTCGTGGTGAGAAGTCACAGGCATAGACAAAGATGTTGAGGTCTTCCTCCAGTAGTGGGAAGACGAAGTTCCCAACCCCACAGCCAGCTTCAAGCAGGACAAGCTTCTTGACTTCAAACTGAGAAAAATAAATGTATTGGGATGCACCCCTAGTAGGGCACCTAACAACTTCCTACGCCATCTTCTTACCTCAAGGCACACTTTCAGTTCTTCAAACTCTCTGGTGGTCCAATGCCTATCCTTGAAAAAGTGTGTTGTGTTCCTTTTGTAAAACAAGTCCCAGTTTTTTTGTGCCTCCTTTTCCAACTTCATCTGCTTGAAGTCAGACACCAAAGTCTGGTCACCTGTCAGTTTCTCCATCTCTTTCTCATTCAAATTCCTGCCAGTACATGTTTTTCTTTGGACAGGTGGGATAAGACATGGCAACCCGTCTTTGGATCCCTCTCCAGGAAGTACAACATTGGAGGTGTCGTCTTGCTTTGATAGTGCCATAACTTTCACTACTGTAGTTTACGATAGTAGCTTATAGCATCACGTCCTTGACATCCTCAAATCTATTATTTCACCAATCCATATTAAATTATCCAGCTAATGTTAATGGATGGTACTAACACATTATAGTGATAGACTTAATGAAAATGCAGGGAATATTTCCACATACATTGTTGTTGAACGCAAATGTCCAGAAATGTTCTAAGATTTCTCGTGTGGCATGTAGTCTTCTTCGTCCGTGTGGGAACAGTGTTTGGTTACGATGATTCCGGCCTGTTTATATCAGTCAGTAAAAACGTTGTACTTATTCGTATGAGGGAAATTCGTATGATTATGCTAATAGATAATAATACATTGTTACTAATTCTAATGTACTAAATATGCTGATTTGTGGGTGTTTATTTAGGGGTCAACCCAATTATGGTGTTCAGATCCTATCGGTGACATTTCAGCACTGGAACAAAACAGGAAAAGGAGTGTATGGATTGTTTCGCGAAAAATCTTAGCTGCACAGCTAGCTAAAGTATCTAATCATCATTACATTTTTTAACGCAGCATAATTTAAATAAATGTGAATATTAAACTTCCAGCAGAGTCATGAATGGGAGTACAAATCCGCTCTTGGACAAAGAAGAACATGTTTTGAAGCTCGGAGAGAGCTTTGAGAAGAGGCCAAAATCGTCATTTCACACCATCAGATGTTAGTAGCCAGACTATTTTTAGTGATTAAATATAAATGTGTAAATATGTGAAGTTTATTTTACTATACCCAACTTTAGTCACGCCTTTTGACAAGTTGGTCAGCTAGTTAACGTTACCTAACAATGTAGCTTGTTACTGTTAGCTAGCTTGAGTACAACAAAAAAACGAACGGTACGGTACTTTACCAGCAAAAATATTGTAATCAGATTACAAATACTTTTGAAAACCTAGGTAGCGTAAATTACTTTTAAATTCAGGAAGGATGTTTGCAAAAAAATACATTAACACCTTTCTGTTTTCTCAATGACATTCAATTCAGAAGAAAGGTTGTTCCACCTGAACTACCTGAACTAGTCTGACCACAAGTCAGAGACCACTATTATGATGACACCAAATTTGATTGATGGGCCCTTTTGTATGATCTTTACTTCTTCTAATGCCTCTTAAGGGGAAAGTAATCAGATTACGTGATTGAGTTTGGGAAATGTTAAAGTTATGTTACTGATTACAATTTTGGACAGGTAACTAGTATTTCTGACCTTATAATT
Organism: Oncorhynchus gorbuscha; assembly: GCF_021184085.1. Lineage (NCBI taxonomy): Eukaryota > Metazoa > Chordata > Actinopteri > Salmoniformes > Salmonidae > Oncorhynchus > Oncorhynchus gorbuscha. Next base: position 65,636,077 of record NC_060187.1, on the reverse strand, counting down.
ATCTTTCCCACTCTTTCACACTTGTAGATGATTTCAAACCAGCTTCAATTGACACAAGCTGCGAGGGGGAGTTGCAAGTCGGTAAAGGAGAGGAAGTCACCATCACTTTACCTCACATTCCAGTAAGAGTGGGTGTTTTTGAGTCAACTGTGGTCTTTTGCCTGTACTGTACAATGACAAAGTTTTTTTCTGATAACTCCACTGCAGAAAGATGAAAGCAAACAGTGTACTTGATCATGATACTTGTTATTGTGTTGTTCGTAGGGCTCTACACCACCCATGACAGTATTCAAAGGGAATAAGCGGCCATATCAGAAAGACTGTGTTCTTATCATCAATCATGACACTGGGGAGTACATGCTGGAGAAGTTGAGCAGCAGTATCCAGGTCAAGAAAACCAGGTGAGGGGTTAACCAAAACACTGTCTCAAAAATGCATAGTAACAATGAACCTTTAGGATAAATGTGTTTTGCAGATCATTTGTGACAGTAGATGTGCAGCTGTTGACTTTTGTTTTTCAGAGCGGAGGGCAGCAGTAAGATCCAGGCCAGGATTGAGCAGCAGTCAGTGCGTGCCACTGCCACCCAGCCACCAGCGCAGTTCCGTGCCCCCACTAAGCCTGGTGCAGGGGCCAAGACCTCCCCCTCCCCTTCCAAGGACAACCCCTCCCCTGAGCCCCAACTAGATGACATCAAGAGAGGTGAGCCTCTTCATGTGTTGCCACCACTTTTATCAAGTGATCATTCTTGTTTCTCTATTGACTGTTGCCTCTGTCGCCCCCTCCTGGCCCGGCACAGAGCTGCGAGCGGAGGTGGAGGTTATTGAACAAATGAGCAGCAGTAGCGGCAGCAGCTCATCTGACTCTGCCAGTGGCTCTGGTAGTGGGGACGACAGCTCCAGCAGTGATGGGGAGCATGACGCCCCTCACCCCCAACCTGTCCCACTCCCTCTCCCCCAGATCCAGCCCTCCCCCAACCGTAATCCCATGGCCAACGGAGGAGCAGACAGGCAACAGGGCAGCAACCAGCTGATGAACACGCTCAGTGAGTACCAGGGCTGGTAGGGCCAGTGTAGCACTCTACGTTGGGGGACTACTAATAATTGATCTCTTGATTGAAGTCTGTAGGTGGTGGTTGCAATGTGTGTGTTGGTGTTTCCACAGGGAACGACCTCCAGTTGAGTGAGTCCGGCAGCGACAGTGACGACGACTGAACTGCCCCCATCTACCTTTCTTTATCACACGCTCTCCTCTTTCTTCTCTTTGCCTGGTTCCGTTGTTTTGCTGCTGTGGCAACCGACCCAACTGTAAAGTCTGGTTTTATTATATTTTTTTATATCTCTTGAGAAACCGGCCAACCTTGAGATTTAATAGTGTATTTTTTTGATTAGCTGTATATTTTGTTTTGTATTTTTAAATCCTTTTACATATGAAAACATGCTAAAGAATATATATTATAATGCATATATATATATTTTCTGTAGTTAGAGCTCCTAGTTGTAATTGTTGTTTTCTTGTTTCTTCACAAGGGGAGGGGCTTATTTGGACTATATCACCCCCATCTTCCCTATTTATCTGGAAATCAAAAGAAGGCACTGAAAGCATTTCACCCATTCCATGTTTTTATCAGAATCATGACACTTTCAAAATCAGTCTTTCAAGAGGCCAGGATGCAGCTCACATCAATCTTAAGCTATAGAGGATACTAAAGAACATACTCATATTTTTCATGTAAAGTCAGTTTCAATTGACTACTTACTAAAGTGTTTAGCTGGAATATTGACCTGTTCTGGTGAACAGGTAAATATCAGTAACAGGTGAATGGTAGTAAATGAGCCTGGGTCAATCCTTTACATGTCAAAGCACTTTAGTTGAATTGTAATATCATAACTTTCAGCAGTTTCCACCTAAAGTATTTTGCATTGCTTTAACAGCACCTGTCTGACCTAACAGTTAAATGCAACTAACAACCAGTACTTACGAGTTCATCATACCCTTTATAGCTAATATTCTACTATTTCCACATCTATCATTTGACTTTCTGATTCTGTCTCACTCAATAGCTAGATTGCCATCCAATTGGTGACAGATTTTCATGCGAACATTCTAAAATCTGCATTAAAACAACATGTGCATATTCCCACCAGATATGTTTCCATCAAATCGATGTGTTGCGGATAACAGTATGTGTGTGATGACGTAGTGTACATAAATACACGTTTAATGGGTTTCCATCGCATTTTAAACTACTAATGTTGCGTTATATTGCAAATCTCTGGTCTTTGCACGTGCGCTCTAGCCAACAGCTCACAGGTAGGCTAGTCTACATGATGAGATTATTATGGATGAAGCGTGATTATCTTTTATTTGTCAAGCGGCAGCCTAGCATCGATGATCATGTCACCAGAATAAGACCCTCAATATTTATTGGAAAGGCTCATCACCGTGCACTTTCACCACCATGTAAAGTTTATCATCATTTATTTCATATAGCCTAATAAACTGCATGCTTTCCGTAGTCGTAGTGGAAGGACCACACAATATCATCACATGACTCCAAATTTATTTCGATATGATAGTTATATCAATATTGGCACATGAAGGCGTTTCCACTGCCATTTCTCGCATTATTAATTTTACAGACACACTGTCTACTGTATTTTGTTTTGTCGAAATTTGGAAAGTTTACTGACAAAATGTCCTTTTCCCACCAGACCTGTCGTGGCATTGTTTTATCCGACATGTACTTTACTCGCATGAGAAGGTTGGATGGAAACCTGGTTACTGGCCCAACCATATATCACTGTCCCAAATTCCCAACCATATATCACTGTCCCAAATTCCCAACCATATATCACTGTCCCAAATTCCCAACCATATATCACTGTCCCAAATTCACAACCATATATCACTGTCCCAAATTCACAACCATATATCACTGTCCCAAATTCCCAACCGTATATCACTGTCACAAATTCCCAACCATATATCACTGTCCCAAATTCCCAACCATATATCACTGTCCCAAATTCCCAACCATATATCACTGTCCCAAATTCCCAACCATATATCACTGTCCCAAATTCCCAACTGTATATCACTGTCCCAAATTCCCAACTGTATATCACTGTCCCAAATTCCCAACTGTATATCACTGTCCCAAATTCCCAACTGTATATCACTGTCCCAAATTCCCAACCATATATCACTGTCCCAAATTCCCAACCGTATATCACTGTCACAAATTCCCAACCGTGTATCACTGTCACAAATTCCCAACCGTATATCACTGTCACAAATTCCCAACCGTATATCACTGGCCTAGTTTCAGACCAGTGTAGACATTTTCAGGAGGACCAAAGAAGCAAAACAAGTAGTTTTTAGAATACAGACACCGAACCTCTATTTTTACTTAGAAATGCATCTATTTTCACTAGATGTTGAGTTATTCATAAAATGTAACCGCTGATATAAAATGACCACTTGTTTTTTTCATCAGTTCCATAGATTCAACTGATTTGGAGTGATAGCAGTCACGTTGGATCACATCTTTTAGTTTAGCAACTGTTGTGACAGTGAATATCATTTGATACTCTATATCATGTGTCCTGTAACAAAACAATCCCTAATCCAAAATATCTTGATGTATCCCCCATAGAGATGTGACGTTGTGGCTGTATCCCTGCCATTGTATCCCAGTGGGCACTCCACGTAATTTAAACGTGGAAATGTGGGTAATATTTGGTTGAGACGTTGATCAATGAAATTTCAAACTTTATCCACCCACTCAAAAAGTCAGCCAGAAATGTGTTGAATTTCCGGTGTGTTATCACTATGCATTCAACCATCCAAATGCACAATCAAATTCCAATTTGAAAAACGGTGATTTCTAGTGTAGTTATAATCTAAATGTTATCACTGCGCTTTCAACCATTTTAAACCACAAGGTTCAAATGGGAATAAAATGTCAGATCATTTGTATTTATACAACAATTTGATGTGTTATCACTGCACAATTGAATAGCACGACCAAATGACCTGGATTGCAGCTGAGACTACATTAAAATCACATAGCACAAAGTGATCAATAATGTTCGAGATTCTGCGCAGATTATTATAGGTATTGTGAAGATCTCCACAGACCTGCGGTGTTTGAACATGCACACTTTCAATTATTACATAAGACATTTATAGTTACTGTAGGCTAACCTCAAAATGTGACCATGGATGTGTGTTACTCATTTTAAGATTGAATAAATACTGTTACATTAGTTTGTAAGATAGCCTTAACTTTAGGCTATTTACTGTATTCCAAAAGTCAGCCAAATATCAACATTTTAAAGGATATCGAATGCTTGGATGGTTTCATCCTATTCTTAATCCCATTCTTTAACTTTTATTTTTGGTTAAATTGGAGACGTGAATCCAACATATCATTTGTTAACTTGTCGTCAAGTTAATAGGCTATTTACTGTACTGCAAAAGTGATATTGAATTGTGTTTGGTTGTCAACACAACCAAATATCAACATTTGAAGGAGATGTATCTTTTTTGCACTGATTTAGTATATCTTTAATTCCAATTTGTCTACAAATTAACAATTGATATGTTGAATTAATGTCTCCATCTCAACCAAGAATCAAAATGAAAGGATGTGACTAAATCAAATCAAAGTATAACTGCATTTAAAGTCAGATGTGATTTAGTCCTATTCTTTAACTTAGATTTTTGGTTGAGATGGAGACGCAAATCCAACATATCAATATTTAATTTGTAGATAAACTGGAATTAAAGCCAGACTAAGTCAGTGGCACAGATGGAACTATCCAATCAGAAGATAAATCTCCTTCAAATGTTGATATTTGGTTGCGTTGACAACCAAATACTATTCAATATCCAGTTTATCTACAAATTAATAATTGATATGTTGGATTTGCGTCTCCATCTCAACCAAAAATCTAAGTTAAAGAATAGTACTAAATCTAGTCAAACTTTAAATGCACTTTACATAAACTTTGATGTAGTTCTATTCATTCACTTAGTCCTAGTCTGGTCAGTGACAAATATCAAAGCGAAGCAGGGCTGGGCTTGGTTAAAACTCTGGATGGGAAACCAAATGAATAGCTGTATGTAGATCAACTCTCCAACAGAAGGTGCTACTGAACCTGTTGTTATTTTTCTGATAGTGGATATGTCGTTGTTTCAAAGGTACAAATTCAACATATTTTATACAAGGTTTGTCTATGTTGAAAATTGGTTACAATGATGACATAATCCCGTGGTTGAAATTCCATCCTCAAAATAAGTTGACATTGATAACTTTTTTTAAAATCCAATATATTTTCCACATAGATTCCATGTCACAAAACATTGACAAATTTACGTTGAACCAACGTTGATTCAACCAGTTTATGCCCAGTGGGATGTGTGTTCATAAGGTGCTTACATGGTATTTAACTGGTGCTGTTGTGTGTCTGGGAAATCAAGCAAGCGATGTGTGTACAAATGTAAAATAATGTTTTGTTTTCACAGCAGTTTGGATCCATGTAGTTGGATGCTATTTCCAATTTGTGTCTCTCTGGCATCCAGTGTTATTTCTGACCCATACTGTTACTATCCCAGTACAACCTCTCTTACATTTATCGAGGTGGTTGACTTATTGCGTTTATCTCTAGGTTTTGTGCTTTGAGGTGTATTAAAGTGTGCACATGTATTTAAATTGAATGATCTTTTTATGTGTTGACCTCACATCAGTCAACCAAAATAAAGGAAGAAAACAGTCCGAGATTAGTTTCATGGAAATCATATATTGCTGGTCTTAAATAATAACTTACAAGGTCAAGTGAAATGTACGTCTCGAGGAACACCTTCAGTTTGAGAATCAACACACAGCAACCTGTACACTGAGCATTTAAAAATACAGTACGTTTCTTCCCTGCGACGGTGCAACAACCGGGTCACATATGGGCATTTCTCTTCACACAAGACACTATTACACAAACTAAACAACAAATACATAAATAGCTTTTTTTTCCCTTTAAATCATTTATAACGGAATTAGATTTGCGATTCTGGCTCTTGTTACAACATGTCAATTGATCGATATATAAATTAACAATATCAACAACAAACATAACAATAATAATAATACAAAAAGCTATCTGTTTTTATACAAATCTTGTTAGTTTACAGTATAAAATAATCCTATGCAAGTGAGACCTGGGGGTTCAATATGTTCATTGTACAGTTTATCCCTTGTGCTGGCAGGGTGAACATGCTTGTTCAAGATGCATTGGTTGGTTTCCTGGTTTTGAATGTCTGTGTGCTGCAACAGAGTGAAACACTGAGGCCATATTGGCTCAACACAGAGCCAGCCCCACCCTTTTCCTGAAGGTCCATGGCAGTCTGGATGAATGTCCCTTGAGGGTCCAGTAACTAAAGAAGCAAAGCCACAAAGGCTTTCCCAAAGGGTCTCTTCCTCTTTTAACTACAAGGGTGATGTTTCCCTCCAGATTCCTATCCCATTTGAATGACAACATGGGCGCCATCCTGTGGAAACACAAGGTAGTGCTGGACGAGTAAGATCAACCGACAGCGAAGTTCCAAACCCCAGTTTGTGATGGCCGGTATCTATCTCCCTCAGAGTGGACGAGGCCTCTACCTGACCTACCTGTCTTCTGAGAATCCCTTCAGTCCATCGTTGCCTGTCTGCACAGCTATTCATCCCCCCACACTCACCCCCATGTTCCCCCCCACTCCTCACTCCCCCAGGTATGGACCCCGAGTGCTAGGCAGTGTTGGTTGTTTGGCCCTCTCTCAGCCCCCTTCCCCTGGGGCACTAGGGTCACCGGCCAGGGCAGGCTATGGGCTTGATGCAGCGTCCCTGGAACAGCACCAGGTTGGCTGGGCAGTGGCAGCCGGCAACGCAGGGCTTGTGGCAGGGCCCGATTTCATTCCAGTTGTCACAGGTCTTGGTGCAGCCCGGGCCACAGGTGTCGTACACCGCTCCGTGTTTACACTGGGTCGCTGAGAAGATTGGGTTGGTTAGACAGAACTGCAAATCGCCTAACATAAATGGATTTCAGAGATACGTTGATTCAATTCTGTTGAGCAAATTAAATGTAGGGGGGTCCCCTGTTCCATGAAGTTTAGTGATAGGCTGTGTGTGCTGTCACTCACCCATGCAGGCAGCCTCCGGCTTCCAGTAGACGGGGGCTCCCTCCCTCTCACAGGCCCGGCTGTAGGCGATGAAGGACTCACAGTAACAGTTCTTATGCACCGGACACTCACACATGTCTGTTACACAGGACCTTAAGAGAAACAGAGGGAGAAAGAGAGAGAGATAAGACAAATAAATGTTGAATTAAATTGAATGGACTGGATTAAATGTATCTCCATACTAAGTGGGTTCCATATCCAAAACAACATTGGACATTCTATGCACATCGGAGACAATCAAATGTCACATTTGATATATGAAGAAAATATGACAAGAGCGTTGGAAATGTTGTAGATTCTAGGACAAATCTCATTACAAATGAAGCTCCCCAAAGTTCCGGAGACACCCCAAGAACCACTGACCTATAGAAGGAGGCAAAGTCCACCACCCGGTGACACTTCTGGAACTCCCAGGACTTGAGCTTCTGACACTCCCTGTGAGCGCGGAACTTGACCTTTACACTCCCGGGACAGAGGTACGAGGTGGGCCTCCTGAGGGGCTGGGCACAAACCTCATTCCCCTCCACGCGCCACGACTCTGCAAACTCATCGACCACGAACTTGAAGAGGCCGTCGCTGCCCATGGTGTCATCCCGCTTGTGTCCGTTGTAGTTCCCACAGAGGCCACAGAGACGACCGCGCAGGTGAGGAGCAGCCACCACCTCCACGAAGCTGTCCCCGTCCCACGTGATCTCCAGACCTGAGGGAGAAAGAGACAGAGAGTTGTGCTTCAAAAAGGAGCTAAAATGCACTTTAGCAGTGTTCTTTGGGTTCCAATTAAGTTAACATGAAGCCAGTCTAACCTGCGATGGTGGTGAGTTTGAGCAGGTATCCATCCAGGTCGATGTGGACCCCAGGGCCATGGTAGGGCAGGGCAATGCGCGTGCCGTTCCTCCTCACTGTCAGGTGCTGGTGCAGGCTGAGACTCAGCCCTCCTATCCTCAGCTCCACTGACTGGGTCCAGGAGTAGGAGCGGGTTCGCCTCGCATCGTTCCTCACCACAACCGTGAAGCCAGAGTCAGAGCCGGCGCTGTTTCCACCCCCGCCAGAGAGGGCGCCACCACAGTCTCGAGTCAGAACATACTGGCAGGTTCCTTGGAAGTTAAACGTGCGCCCGTCAAAGGTGTTGTAGTGAGGGTCGCCGAATACGGTGCACACACCTGGCTCTGGAAGGAGTGATAGGAGAGAGAGAAAGGCAGGGAAGGAGGAGAAAGAGGGAGTGTGTTTAATTATGGGCATCAATTTGATCCATTTTTTCCCCCTGTATTTTGCATGAGAAATCTGTGCTTAATACAACATGACTAAATGTCTATTTGAGAGAAGACCAAGAACGAAACAACCGCCACAAAACTGGAAAATGCAACCCACAAAGGTGTGTGAGGACCCAGCTGAGGAAGAGGGGAGTAACTTACTCACTTTCAGTGCAAACCGGGCAGCAGCCTGTCCTGTTCAGGATCTTATTCTAGACGAGGCAGACAGACCGTTAGATACACAGACATAGAGAGAGATCAGCAGGCAGCCAGTCAGAGTGCAAGAGACAGACAGTCAACTGGACAGTTGGACACATTACACATTAATACCCACACACACAGACACAGACAAAGACAGATACAACCAGGCAAACGTGGACAGCCAGACATTGATACAGACAACTGTTACTCTCTGCCTGGTGTATGTGTGTGTTTGCTAGAGAAAGGGTGGGGGGATACGTTTCAACTTCCTTCAGAGGTGCACATTTGAGAACTCAATCCCTCTCAACCCCCACTTACCTTTGCCCCAGGGCCCTCACCCCTTACTCTCTCTCTCTCAATTTCAATTCCTTTCAATTCAAGGGGCTTTATTGGCATGGGAAACATATTATGTTAACATGGCCAAAGCAAGTGAAGTAGATAATATACAGAAGTGAAATAAACAATACAAATGAACAGTAAACATTACACTCACAGAAGTTCCAAAAGAATAAAGACATTACAAATGTCATATTATGTATATATACACAGTGTTGTAACGATGTACAAATAGTTCAAGTACAAAAGGGAAAATAAATAAATGTATTTACAATGGTGTTTGTTCTTCACTGGCTGCCCTTTTCTTGTAGCAACAGGTCACAAAGTGTTCTGCTGTGATGGCACACTGTGGTATTTCACCCAGTAGATATGGGAGTTTATCAAAATCGGGTTTGTTTTCTAATTCTGTGTAATCTGAGGGAAATATGTGTCTCTATTATGGTCATACATTTGGCAGGAAGTTAGGAAGTGCAGCTTAGTTTCCACCTCATTTTGTGGGAGGTGTGCACATAGCCTGTCTTCTCTTGAGAGCCAGGACTGTCTGCGGCAGCCTTTCTCAGTAGCAAGGCTATGCTCACTGAGTCTGTACATAGTCAAAGCTTTCCTTAAGTTTGGGTCAATCACAGTGGTCAGGTATTCTGCCACTGTGTACTCTCTGTTTAGGGCCAAATAGCATTCTAGTTTGCGCGGTTGTTTTTGTTAATTCTTTCCAATGTGTCAAGTAATTACCTTTTTGTTTTCTCATGATTTGGTTGGGTCTAATTGTGTTGCTGACCTGGGGCTCTGTGGAGTCTGTTTGTGTTTGTGAACAGAGCCCCAGGACCAGCTTGCTTAGGGGACTCTTCTCCAGGTTCATCTCTCTGTAGGTGATGGCTTTGTTATGGAAGGTTTGGGAATCGCTTTCTTTAGGTGGTTGTAGAATTTAACGGCTCTTTTCTGGATTTTGATAACTAGCGGGTATCGGCCTAATTCTGCTCTGCGTGCATTATTTGGTGTTTTCCGTTGTACACAGAGGATATTTTTGCAGAATTCTGCGTGCAGAGTCTGTTTGGTATTTGTCCCTTTTGTGAATTCTTGGTTGGTGAGCGGACCCCAGACCTCACAACTATAAAGGGCAATGGGTTCTATAACCGATTCAAGTATTTTTAGCCAGATCCTAATTGGTTTGTGGAATTTATGTTCTGTTTAATGGCATAGAATGCCCTTCTTGCCTTGTCTCTCAGATCATTAACAGCTTTGTGGTGGAAGTTACCTGTGGCGCTGATGTTTAGGCCAAGGTATGTATAGTTTTTTGTGTGCTCTAGGCACACTCCCTCTCTCTCTCACACACACACACACACACACACACACACACACACACACACACACACACACACACACACACACACACACACACACACACACACACACACACACACACACACACACACACACACACACACACACACACACACACACACACACACACACACACACACACACACACACACACACAACCTGACCCCCATCACAGTGCACAAAGGGCTCTCCCTCTTTGAAGCTCTTTGAGAGATGGAGAGATTGGCTTTCAGGGTCTAAATATAGGGAAGCTCTTCTTTACTGTCACTCAAACATCACCCAGACAAAGACCTGACTGGAGACTGTGTGTCTCCTATGGGACGGAGGGGCAGACACGTGGGTGACCGCACTGTGACCGCGTGACAGGTGAACGCTACATGACCACCAGGAAGGTATGATGAGTGGATGTTGTGATACTGTATGACAGGTGACCGCTATGTGACCGTATCTATATTGCAATTGACCGCTAGGTGACCGTGTCTCAGTTGGCTGTTATGTGACTATTACGACAGATGACCATGACTCAGTGACCAAGACACAAACACAGATGGCCGTTAGGGGATATACTACATGACCGTATAACAGGTGAACTCTGTGTGACAACTAGGAATCCATGACTAAGGCAGCCATATGTGAGTGTAATTGTACTGTCTGACTAATGACCCCTTTGACAGTTCATTATACTACTATGTGACCATGATCTGCTCCATAACCAGACAGGCGCGGTGCATATGTGATGGTGGTGGGATGCTAGCTTAAAAAAGAATGACAACGAGCCTTTAATGTCAACTATATGAACGCATCTGAGAGCAGATGACCACTACATTACCGCGCAACAAGCAACCGCTGTGTGACCATAACAGGTGAAGGCTAGGTAACCATTGTAACCCTGTGAACGCTGGTCACTGGCAGCATGAATAAGTAACTGATCATTTGGTCGCTGGAATGCAAAGAATCTACTACATCACCCCAAGACAGGTGACCGCCATGTGAACTGGGACTGTTACTCAGCCCCAAAAAAACTGGACAGCTGAAGGTATGGTTACTGTGGTAAGATACCAGGGTTGTGCCTTGGCCCACTCACACTGTTCTGGCCCAGATGAATCGTTTTTGACTCCTCCTTACCCCTCCACCGCTGTGGATTGAACATGTGGCGGTTAGTCACAGACAGTAACTCTGGACAGTAGACAGCCTCTGTCTGTCTCAGCGGGAGGGGGACCAGATGGATGGGGACATGGTGAGGTGTGAAAGGGACTGTCTCATGTTGATGATTCAGGGAGAACAGAGGGACCCCAGGGCTATGTCCTATAGATATAGCCAGTGTTCATAACATAAGTGCATTTACGTTGCAGATGGGAAATTGCTTAAAGCTGAAATCTGCATATGGTGAAACAGCGCCACTGTCCGCCCCAGAGCATTTGTTCTCGTTTTTATTTTGTTGATGAAACGGAATAGAGGAGCATTCAGCATCGTGGTAAAAAAATATTTGCAGGACATATTCTGCTGTTCTATCACGGGTCCAATGAAGAAAGAAACGGGGTTTGAAGTAACTTCTTTGTTGTTGTAACATCGCAAACGGATGTGGCAGTTTCACCAAGTACGGATTCCAGCTTGAAGGTGAAAGGTAAAGTGAGTGAGCATCTTTTTTAAAGTCTATTCTAATCGATGTTGTCATTCACATCACTTCATTGAAAGATTACTGGAATGAAAAGGTGCAACACAAGACAGTTTGTGATTGGGCCTTGAGCCTGTCACTCACCGAGGGGCAGCTGGTGATTGGCACACACTGCTTTGGCTGGCACTCGATGGCCCCCTTGACACAGGCACACAGGGTGCAGTTCACAGACGACCACATGTCTCCCTCCTAGAGCAAAGGAAGAAGCAGAGAGAGAACCAATCAACCACAACTTCAATCAGCTTATCAAACCAGTATTAATGTCTGTGTAAATATGCATATAATAATAAGGACAACTGCGGTGGATAAGTATCAGTGTTGAATGTTGAGGCAATGGTAAGGTTCTATTCTCCCAGTTGATATCAAGGATGCAGCATTAGGACTTGTTGTCCCAGACTGTCTCACCCGGTAGATCTTGTTCCTGACCCGGCAGTACTTCACTTCCGCTACCTCCACGAAGGATAGACACTCCCCACAGCACTGGTCACCATGGCAACTTCCCGGCCGAGAGCAGCGCTTCCTGCACACCACAGTGGAATTCTGGGAAGGTGGAGGGATACGAGGGAAGGAGAAGGGGTCAGTTATTGATGGTAACTTGGTGATATGGCACGTAGGTTGAATAGAGTTCTGGGGTCTGGTTCCCTGGTCAGTTCTTACCTTGCAGGTACAGGTGGTGCAGTTGTCGTGCCTGAAGGAGGTGCCGTTCTCATAGACCTCACTGTGGAACAGACAACTCCCCATCGACAGGTCAAACACTTTCCTCTGACCTGACGGAGGGAGAGAGTAAGAAAGAAATAAGAGATCAGCTTGATGATAATTATTATGACTGTTATGATGTTTTAATGATGTGTGAGGTCTTAATAATAATTCCTGAACTATGAATATGTTCTCCAGACTTCTATCGGAGAGTCCTATGAGGTATTTGATGAGAGTGGGGTGTTACCGAGGCACTTGGGACAGCACTGTCCGGGCTGAGTGTGGCTCAGGTGGGCGGGGCATGAGAGGACAGGACACACATCCCTGACGCATAGGGTCCGCCCTCCCTGAAAGAACACAGCATCTCATATCAAATCCAAATGTTATTTCTCTCACGCGCCGAATACAACAGGTGTAATGCTTACTTACAAGCCATTAACCAAGAATACAGTTTTAAGAAAATAGAGTTCATGAAATATGTACTAGATAAACTAAAGTTAAACAAAATACCACAATAAAAGAAGAATAAGGAAGCTATATACATAGACGTTAGAACAACGCGGCATTCATCTTCTCTTATGCATTACTCAACTTATCTCCACTTAATGACTGTTTCCATTACACAATACCATTTGCACCTTTGTCTGCACCTGGGAAACTCAGATTGCTACCTTTAACAGCTCACAAACACAACTACTCTACACGCCAGATGGTTGTCACAGTTCCCCCTGGCCTTGTAGCAGTGTGCCCTCATTAACGGCTGGTACAGGACACAGTGTACACTAGTCCCACTGAGGCATTAATGTGTTGACAGACTCAACTCACATTAATGTGTTTACTCACTCACCTCCCCTGCTTGTTTACTAAGGGGAGGAGGAGGAGGGGAAGGGGGGTGTTACCACTGTGAGTCCCCTGAGAGCCAAGACAAACTCATTTGGACCACAGAGGGCCAGTCACTGTACTGTGGGGACTGGATACATGCATGTCTATACAGTGTATACTCACAGTGCAGGTGCATTTAATGCAGGGTTTTCCCTCAGGGTGAAACTCTTCCCTCTCTTTGTACAGATGGCCCTCCAAGATACAGCCTGGAACAGAAGAGACACACAGGTTAGCTTTATTATCGATGTATTCCTTCTTTCACACACACACACACACACACA